>NW_011890547.1:6904-11837 GCF_000151845.1 Pteropus vampyrus
GCTGGATATCTCTGAGACCGTTACTCCGCCTGTCACGATACTAAGGGCTGGAAACAAGGCACTGGCGGACATCGCAGGAGCCCGACTCTGCCGGAAGCTCACGTGAGCCTCTCCTCTGACCTCGCAGGGCTGAGGAGGTGGGGACTGTTAGCGCCACCCCCATTTCTCAAATGAGAAGACGGGGCTTAGCAAGCGGCAGAGCCAGGATTCGAACTCAGGCTGTTGAGACCCACAGCCTGTGCACCTACCGTATGGTGCCTGTCAGCACAACCGTCACCCCAAGATGACAGGCAGCCAGGCAACGGCGGGAGAAGCTCCACGGTGAGCGTGGCCAGGCAGCTTCACAAACAGCCTCCTCGCAGGCGGCTCCCGACGTTCGCTGGCCGCCTCAGCGTTGGTGGTGACCCCTCCTCACGGGAGCCTGGCACCCATGGGCCAGGCAGGCAGGACACCCGGCCAGCCTGGCCACACGTGGTCTTCTCTTAGCGCCACAGCTTCGTGGTCTCGTGCCCGGCAAGCCCCTGTTACTGTCACCCACTCACACTCCGGAGCGCTGAACCTCGTTAGCATGTTATTTATTTTATCACCTTATTGTGGAAGTTGGTGTTTATAATTTCCCACTTTATATAATGGCCTTCGAACGCACACACTGCTAAATAATTTAACTACATCTTGCCGCCGCTCCTCAGAGCCCAGTTTCTCCAACCTGCTAACCAGGTCCCCAGGGTCAGTCCAGTCCCGGCGTCGCCCTTTCCTGTGGGGTACGCCGTGGGGCGGGCGATACCAAGAGGCGTGCTGGGACCAGGGGTGACTAGAGTCACCAGGACCTGGAACTTGGGGGTGTCACCCATCTCCTCCCCCTTGAGGGCAGAGAGCACATGACAGGCTGAACATCCTGACCTCCGGAACCTGTGGATACGCCACGCTACTTAGCAAAAGGGACCTTGGGATGGGGAGATGACCCCGGATTATCTGGGTGGGCCCTAAATGTAATCACAAGTGTCCTTAGAGAGGGAGGCAGAGGGGTCAGAGGAGACAGAGAGGAGAAGGCGACGCGATGACGGAGCAGAGAGGTCTGAGCATGAAGCACGCCTGGCTTCGAAGACGAAAGAAGGGGCCACGAGCCAAGGAAACCAGGCGGCCTCCAGAAGCCGGCAGAGGCAGGGGACGATTCTCGCTGGACCCCCAAAGGAGCCTGCCCTGCCGACACCTGGGTTTTCCCCCCGTACCCGGTTTCTGACTTCCAGAACAGTAAGAGGATAAAACCGCAAGGGAAAAAAGCCAGTAAATGTGTAGCGACTTGTCATAGCAGCCGTAGGAAACTGATACACTGTGTCATATGCTTCCATGTGATGTCACATCGCAGAGAAGGCTACTGAAGCGATGATGGCTCAGGCGTAGATGACACGGCCAGCGTGTTGACGGGAAGACAACGCAGTGACCCGTGCGTGCCGAGACAGCATCCAGGCTCATCGAGACCAGCCTGGCAAAATCCAGGCCAGGTTCCCAAGCCTTGGCCAAATGGGGTTGGCAGGCAAATGGGAGCCACAGAAAACCCGATCTCCAGCGTAGCCAGCGGGCTCCAATCCCTCTCCCGCCGAGCTCTTGGCTGGTGAAATGTACAACCACTTGCTCACAGTCAGACACACTTCGGAGACATCAGAGTCCCCATCTCGGCCAGACTGTGAGTTAGGCAAAACAGGTTTTGTCATTTCCCTAACAGAGAGGAAAAATGAGTCTGGAAGAGGTGAGGAGACTCGTCCAAGAGAACTCAATGAGCCAGGGGCCCACACCCCTGCGACACAGGAGTCCTAATCCACCCCGTCAGCAGCAGGAAGAAAGGAGCCCAAGCCCAGTGTCCAAACAAGTCCCTCACTGGATAACCAGCTCCTGAATAATCGATTGCTCCTCCTTAGGAGCTGTAGGAGGGGGAGCAGACGCCTTTCCCTTTGCCATCTATTATCTGGTCTCTGGTCGGCCGGTCAGTCACCAGCCATGATTGAGTACCTCCCTTAAGCGCCCACATGCTCCATCCAGGAGAAAATTAAACATGCATGGGGCTGAGATCCTGGCCCTGGGGATGCAGCATCGGCCGGGTGGGCTGGCCAAGGACCAGGAAAGCCAGCACCCGGGAGCGGAGGCCATGAAGACCTCAGCTTACTTTCTTCTGCCATCCCTTGGTTCGTGGCTTCTTAAAGGGATGGACAGAAGGAGAAAGCATTCAAGCAGACGCGATCCATAAAGCAACGAGCCGGGGCGTCCCTTCCCCACCCCACCTTGGTGACACGATGTCAGGGAAGAGCCTCCTCATTACTGATGGGATTTTCTTGCGAAAGCCATGCTCCTAGATGCAAAACACATGGTGGTTTCTCTCTGAATTCTTTGTGAGGAGCGACAGGGCGAGGGCCCCACCCTCCACCGGGATGTCGCTGGTGCGGGATGTGGTGGTCACGTGGCTAAGGCCAGACTGCAGTCGCGCGTCCACTCCTTCCTTCGTCTGTTCACCCCACGAGCGCGCATTGAAAACCTCGTCATGTTCTCATGGCTGAGACCCCGCCCCTGACCATCGAGGGTCTCCGACTCCGCGTGGAGAAACTGACATGAGTGGACGGCTGCAGGATGGGTGCTCAGGGCCCAGGGGAGCTCAAAGGGTGGGCAGGGGGTGGGGCATGAAGAGGACCACCCAGCCAGAGACGCTTCCTGGTCCCAGTTCTGAAAGGCAAGCAGGGGCTCCCTCAGATCACGAGGCTGGGAAGGTCGCTCCCGTTCAGAGAAACCCAGAAGCGAGAGAGATAAAGCAATCTCCATTGCCTGGAAGGAATCCTGTCCGGCTGAATAAATAGACGACTTGCAACTTAGATGCCAGCGGAGGCCTCTTAAAATGCCACGTGGTTTGAGCAGGCCAAGGAGTCCTGGATCTTTCCACACGAGCTTGTGTTTGCTGAGACCCTGTCCCACACTGGGCGTCTGGGACATGGCACTGGGCCAGGCGCCCTCAACCACTACGGGAGTGACAAAGTGGTGGGGAGGCCGACCCACAAGCAGACACCTCATCCACATCCTCAGAGCAGACACGTGCTGCTTGCCTGCCCAGCGTCCCATTTACTGGGAGGAGATCTGAGCCCAAATCTGGGTCCGATTTTACAAGAGGAAGGGCTCCTGGGTGACCATCATGGTGGTGAAAAGGGGAATCGGCCTTCAGACCCCAAGGGGATGGTGAGTGTCAGCGTCCGGTTGGTCTATTTGGTCACATGCCCTGTTGCCTCGAGAGATTCTCCCAGCAGATTTCCACCCTGCTCAAGCTTCACGGATTTCTCTTTTTAATAATAAAACAATAATAATAATTACTACCACCGCTATTATTAAAACGAGTAACCTTTACTAATTGCTCACTTTGTAGCAGGCACTATGCTAAGCACTTTATCTCGCTCAGTTCTTACACAGCTCTGGGAGGCACAGAGCATGATCTCCATTATATAGAAGCAGCAACTGAGTTTGAGAGGTCAGCCACCTTACCCGAAGCCAACAGCTAGTGTCTGAACCAGGACCCCCTCTTTCCTGTCCACCCTTCCTTATTTGGACATTGGTTTACCTCCAGCTACAGCCTGCACATTGGCCACGCAGTCTTCTGGGGGTGTGGGCATGAGCAAGACCAGTCCTTGCCTTCAAGAGCTAGTAGTCTAAAGGGAGTCCAGTGACCAGCCACCCCCGGTGCCTGGGGCTGAGGGGTTTCCTGGGATGTCAGGCTTCGAGGGCTAAAACCAGAGACGTCCGAGGCAGGTCGGAATGAGTCAGCGACTCAGAGAGAGAGGCAGATGATGCTAGATAAGAAGGCCAAGAGAGGTCCAGGCGACTTCAGGAGGAATCAATTAATTAAGCTGAGGGAAATCAAGTGATGCTTCGTGGAAGAGGCGACACCGTGACGGCATTAACAGGTAACAACATTAACAGCTGAAGCTGTGTCTGTGCGCTTTGTATCCCCCATCGCATATTCACGGACCTCTGGCAGGAATGGGGCCGTTAGTCGAGGTGGTGAGGAGCTTCACCTCGGGTATCCAGAGGGCCAGGAGCCTGTCTCCATCAGGCAGCAAACACCCAGGGTACTGTGGGAGTATTTAGTTGGGCAACTTGAACAGACACCCCAAATAACAGATCCTTATCAAGCGTCGTAATTCTCTCTCAGGGAAAGAGTTAGGGCATAAACTGTCCAGGACTGGACGATGGCCCCACAGTATCACGGGCTAGGCCCGCTGTCTGCGGCGTCCTCTTAGGGTGTTGCCCTTGACCACATGGCCCCAGGTGGCGCTGTGTTGTTCCCAAATTCTAGGAGGCTGAAAGGGCAAAAGGAAGAGGGGAGCGCGTATTTACCCTCTCAAGGTGTGACGTGGGAAGTGAACCCATCAGATCGCTCGCTTTCCCATTTGCTAAAACACAGCCACGTGGCCACGCCTAGCAGCAAACGAGGCAGGGAAATGCAGCTCTCATTCTAAGGGCGCATGCATGGCTAGAAGTCCTATGACTACGGAAAGAAGGTAAATGGATATCGGGGTGCTACAGCCAGTGTCTGCCACCTCCTGAGTTCGCGGAACATGGTTGGGATGCTGGGGGTACAGCAGTAAAGGAGTTTCTGACCTTGAGGTGTCCTCAGACGCTCGGGGGAGACAGACAAGTAAAGTGGTAATTACGGTTTGCCCTAGCAGATGCTGTGGAGTGCGCCATGAAAACCCCAAGCCTGGCGTCTCAGTCTGCTTGGGCTGCTGTAACAAAACACCACTCGCCGGTGGCTTAGATGACAGCTGTGGAGGCTGGAAGCCAGGGTCAGGCCAGCCTGGTCAGGTTCTGGCGAGACTTATCTTCCCAGCCTGTGTCCTCACGTGTCAGGGGGGCAGAGAAAGTGAGCTCTCTACTTATGAGGGCGCTAATCCCATCATGA
>NW_011890548.1:0-1685 GCF_000151845.1 Pteropus vampyrus
TATCTTGTCAAAGCCACGACTCTTCAGGGCCTTCATATCCCGTGATCTCTATTCAGATCTGTGTGTGTCAGACCATCTTCTGCTCACTAATTTGGTTTCCCTTAGGAAGGGGTTGCTAGCTACGGGCTGAACACTCCAACCATTTGTCCACCTCTCACTGGCCTCCTCCTCGTCCTGCCTGGTATTCTGGCCGTTTGGACAGGTGTCTGAGTCCTCATCCTGGGTCGGACGCACCCCGAGGGCTGGAACGATGTCTGGCCCTGCTCTACTCCCAGCACCTGCCCAGATGGGGTCACGTCATGTTCCAAGCAACTAATGACAAGACAAACTAATAAATACTTGCAACCCAAACCACAGAAAAAAGTTTTTATCTAATATAATATATGTGTATTATATATATAAAGTGCTTCTGGAAATAACTTCATAAAGGACCAACCACACAGTGGGAACAAAATGGGCAAAGGCCAGGCACAGACCATTCTCAGAATATAAAAAGAGATTCTTAAGCAGACATATGAAATAAAAACTACACTGAGATGCATTACTTCCCCACTCAGCCCCACCCAATTCTTGTCCTCGCAGTCGAGTTTGCTGCAGACCCCGGCAGGCTGCCTGCCCAAACCGGTTCTCCAGAGGGAGCTCAGATGAAAGAGCCACCCCAACTGAGGGTTGCCAAGACAGGGACCTAGGGGGGGGGTCGAAGTTCCTCTCTTGATAGTCCGTGGTCCCGTGGCCCAGCCAACCAGTGCCGACAGCACGTCTACGGCCACAACAGCATGCACTCCTCACGACGGCCTCACAGAGCAACCGCCAAGCCTCTTCTCGGTGGGTACAACCGAACCGACGCCCATCCGAGAGCGGCTTCTCCGAGTTGAGAAACAAAGAAAGTTAACCAGCCTCAAGTCTTCTATTAGACGTCAGTTTTGTCCCCGAAGGGAGGTGCACCGTTCCCGGAAGTACTGCAATACCGGGTCGATGCGTGGAGTGGACGGAGCAAGCTCCTATTCCAACTCCCAGCTCCAAAAATCCATTTAATATATTGTCCTCGGATAGAGGACGTATCAGATATTAAACTGATAAGAACAGATACTACACTTGATCTTAGCCAAAAGGCCGAGAAGCGATACTTGGCGCTCCGCCTTGGCCGCTGTCCTCCTCCTGTCACCCATATTCAACTCACGGTGAGCCAGGTCGTTGTCAGTCGAGGGCTCACCTGCCTCGTATCTTGACACATATATAGACTACATTAGATCTGGTGCAGATTTTTTTAATTCTCTACGTTTTTAAGTGAACTTCCATGCCTGCTTGGAACGGTGGCTAGAGCGCCAGTAATTTGCATGTCCCGCCTTTTCCGCACCGCTAGGCGGATCGGCGCGGGTCCATCAACCTCCCCTTCCCGCGCCCGCCCCCTCCTCCTCCCCCCCCCGCCCCGCCCGGCTCCTCGGGCCTTCTGTGCGCATGAGCGAAAACTGGGCTGCGGCCGAGCTCTTCGTTGGTATAAGCGCTCCCGAAAAGACAGAACCCAGGGGGAATTGGGCTCCTGCGAACCGAATGGAACCGTCGGTGGACGCGAGTGGGAGCAGAGAGGTCCGAGTTCCGAAGGAAGCCGTGGGGTCATTGTTGTGAGGTCAAGAGGGTCCCCGGGGCTGGCTCCGTCCAGGTGGAGGACTCGGCCGAGAAGCGCC
>NW_011890548.1:2429-8195 GCF_000151845.1 Pteropus vampyrus
TAAGCGCTCCCGAAAAGACAGAACCCAGGGGGAATTGGGCTCCTGCGAACCGAATGGAACCGTCGGTGGACGCGAGTGGGAGCAGAGAGGTCCGAGTTCCGAAGGAAGCCGTGGGGTCATTGTTGTGAGGTCAAGAGGGTCCCCGGGGCTGGCTCCGTCCAGGTGGAGGACTCGGCCGAGAAGCGCCGGTCCGGAGTCGCTGGGCAGGGGCTGCAGAGAAAAGTTGGTACTCGAGATCCCGCCCTGAGAGGGCCGACTCCTTCTCTGGTGCTCAGGATCCCCGCCCTGCCCTGCCCGCCCCTCACTTGGGCAAACTTCTTCACCTCCCCAGCTGCATCGTGTCCCCAGCTGAGAACTGGAAACCTTAATGCCTACCTTGTGCGATTGAGGGAGCATAAACGGAGCTAGCGAGGCCACCTTGGTTTAGTCGGCCAGAGCAGCGGTCCCCAACCTTTTTGGCACCAGGGACCCGTGCTCCTATGAGAATCTCATGCCTGATGATGCTCTGAGGTGGAGCTGAGGCGGTGGATGCTAGCGCCGGGGAGCGGAGCGGCTGCAAATACAGAGGAAGCTTCCCGGCTGGCCTACCGCTCACCTCCTGCTGTGCCGCCCTTCTCCCCTTTCTAACACGACCCCCACCGGTCCGGGTCTGTGCCCCACCCCCAACCCCACCCCCGAGGGTCGGGGATCCCTGGTCTAGAGTGTGGGTCCTAGTGTCCGATGAGGTTCCGGTTGAAAGGATCATGGCTCTGACACTGAAACAGCTGAGCCTGTACTGCATCTCGTTACCTGTAGACGGATACAGTAGGAAACATCAGTTGTTTGGGCCAGGCTCTCGGCCAAGTGCTTGCCTCATGTCGGACTTGCAAAGTTTACCTACAGGTGTAGTTGAGACCCAGAGGTTAAGCAACTTGCCCTAACCCCAAACCTTGGCTTAGTGGAAGAGGCCGAATTCCCCCTAGGAAACCGAGGCCGCAGGGCCTAGAAAAAAGAGCACCGGGAGAAAGAGAAGACGATGTCCTTGTGCGCCCAGCCCACTGTGAAAACCGAGCGTCGCTGAGCTCGCCACGCAGGTCTCCCGTCTGCAGAGATAGGAGCCAAGCCCCCTGGTGCGGCGGCCGAGAGCATTGACTTGGAAGACCTGGGCTCTGACCGTGGGACTTACGTAGAGCTTGACTCGGCCTCCTCGTTTAACCCTCTGCCTTCGACATACCGTCTGTAAATTGGGAGAGAATGAGGTGAGAACTCATTAGACATCATTATTAGGAATAGTGGGACATGTCCGGCACGCAGTATGCCTGAAAGAACCAAACCCAAGGGAAACGATCTCAGGCTGGCCACTTCTCCGTAGCTTCGCCTCTTCATCTAGAGAATGCGAGAATACTAACGGGCTGGCATATAGTCCTGTGCTCCGTCCTCCCTCATCCACTCAGGACCCCGTTCTCCGTCACCTGGCTTTATTTTACTCCATGGCCCCTATCACCTGACGTTTTATACATTTACTCGTTTATTGCCTTTTAGCCTAATTGCGTGTAAACTCCGGAGCAGGGATCTTTGTCTTGTCCCCGTTCATATCGCCAGCGCCGCCTCAAACAGTGCCTGGCATATATACTAGATAACTTAGCGGTTTTTGGTCGAATGAATAAATGAATGAATAGAGATATTTAAGAATGCAATTTGTACGTGTAGAAAGGGATCAGCAGACCTCCTGGCTTGTGGTAATTATCATGACCCTCGCTGTGTTTCCCTGCCTTTCTGCTCGCTTCCACGTGTATCCGGCCATCTTGCGCTCACTGATTTAGTTGCCCGGGTATTTTGATCCTTAGAACGAGGTGCCTTGGATCGCAGACACGCGTGTTCCGTCATTGCAGAGGAGTAGCTCCTGTTCTAAATGAACGATTGAGCGTTCTGGTTCACGCACCGTCTCCTTGTGAGTTTCGCTAACGTGAGTCAGTCCCCCTCAGCTGGCTCACATCCACGTGCACGGCCCAAAGTGCTTGCAAAGGTTAGGGTGACGCCAGGGCGTGGCTGTCTGGCGAGCCCCCCTGTCCAAGTGTCCCACGGTCTCACCGTGGACGCAGTTACCGTCGCTGCCAAGGGCGGTGACTTGAGGAACACGCCTACCCTTCTCGACCAGTGCCTGTTGCCTACAGCCTGGCCCAGCCGTCCTGTTATCAAACTTTTGCACGATATCCCCTGCTATCTCTTACTGCGAGCAAGGCTGTGCATCTTTTCCTGCACAGAGGATCCGCTACTCTTTACTTTCCGTGAGCTGAGTGTTCATATCCTTTGCCCGTTGTCCTTCAAATCGTTGGTCTTTTTCACATCCCATCTCTTTCCCACTTTGTATGTGTCCTGGTACATGAGTTCAGCTTTACAGCTGACTTTATTTCTTCCGGGCAGCTACCCAGTTGTCTCAGCACCATACAGGGGATAGCCCGTCTCCTCGTCAGTTTCAGATGCCACCTTCATCCTGTAAAAAAGCATACGCACACATATGTATCTAGGTCTATTTCTGGGCTTTTCTCTCAAAAAAATCTTCTGATGGTCCTGACCCGGAGAAATTTTTTCGATTCAACTGATTCTTTGGTGTCACGCCCACTCGGTGCCTGTCACTGCGTGGGTCCTGGGATCACAGAGGTGAACGCGACCTTGCCCCTGTGGTCGGCAGGGGGCATCTGCCATGCTCTCCCATTCCTCTTCCGGCTGCCACTCAGCCACATCCTCTGCCCATGTCGCTGCCGGGGAGGCCTGTGCGCAACCAGAGAATGTCTGCCCGTGCCAAGGCTGCCAACTCCAGGCGCTCCTAAGCGTTCTGTCCTTTGGGCGTCAGAGGGCTGCTGGGTCCCCTGCCAGCGGGGTAGGACAGCTTCTTCAAGTCCAGGCCCCTGCGTGTCTGTTTTTTCTGGCCCTGGCGCAGTCCCGCCTTCACCGTTTTCACTCTGTCCTCTTGGACAGCTCCATCCGGTTTTCATCACATCAGCTTTCTTCAAGTCCAGGCCCCCCTGTGCTCACAGCCCTTTTCTACTCCGGGTGGCCTCCAAGCTGAAAGTCTTTTGAGTCACCTGGTTTACGAGCCCAAGCAGTATTTCCAGGTGTGGAATGTAATGCTTCCAGAACCTGCAGAGGCTCACCGGGCCCTGGGCTTCCTTCTCAGCCGTCCGGGGTACGAAGAGGAAGCAATTTCCCTCTGCGTTTGAGAGGATTTCCTATTCCACCTCTACAACTGGAGCCCCTGAACATTGCACTGCCCTGTTTCACTGTAGAGTGAGTTTACCTACACATGGGAGTGCATGCGTCCCACGAAGGCCTCTGTTGTGCCTTCCCCGCAGCCTACTGTCTTGTGTTTGGTGTCAAGGGGGAACTTGATGTATATATACGGGGTCTTTGGGATGTGCGGGCCCTCTGGACAGAGACCAGAGGGGACAGACAGTAGCGCAGAGAGGGGGGAAGATGTCAGTATATGTATTTGTTTTTCCATGTGAACTGTCTATTCTTTGCCCATTTTCTATTGTCTATTCAGCTGTTTCTTTTCAATTTCTAAGACCTATCATTGATGATTATATTTTTTGTAGTATATTTGCAATTTTCTTCTTATGTTTTCATTACTCTATTGCTTCGCTTATGTTTTGTGTTCTCCAAAGAATTTAGATTTTCTAGAACTCAAATATGTTCCTCTTTTCTAAAAATTTGGCTTCTGGATTTTGAGTCATAGAAGGAAGGCCTTCCCTGACTCCAGACTTATGCAATTATTGTCCCATGTTTTCATACAGCGTTTTTAATGCTTTGCCTTAGCATTTAAATATTTTGTTTTTGAAATTTGTCCTGGTATGCAGATAAAAATGTGGCTCAACTTTATTATTTTTTTCCCCAGAGGATGGCTGTCCAGTTGTCTCAGTACCGTATGTAGAATACTTTGTCTTTTCCCACTGACTCGAAAGTCTAACTTTACCATTTCCTAAAATCACACGTACATTGGGTCCATTCCTGGTCTTATTCTCAAAAAAGAAAGGCACCCCAGTGAAAGCCAAGAACATCTCTGATTCTTCGGTTCTAACTCTTGACTCACTCTTCACCGCTCACTCCACCCGGGCATCATGGGTCCTTCCATTCAGACTCCTCTGTCAAGTATCTAGGATGTGTGGAATACAGGCTGGGTCTTGGGACAACAGATGTGACTGGGGCTAGTGTCTGCCCCTGTGAGTTCAGGGTCAATCAAGTTGAGGTAAGAGACTGAGAAGAGACACTGCTCATGAGGACTGATGCCACTGTGGGAGAACACCGGCACTGAGGTGGTACTAGGGACATCACAGTGTCTTAGCCTGCAGAGGAAGCACTCAATGACCCTGCCTGGTTTCCCTGAGGAAGATGACTGTATTCTCCCAGGAGAACACAGGTTTGCGGCCAAGGAGGGGTGGCACTCTCTGCCTTGCCTGTTCTAGCAGGGGAGGCCTTGGTGGCTATGACCTCCTTTGACTAATGTCCCCGCCTTTGCCCTGGGAGCCATGTGTCCAGCAGAGCGAGAAACTAACCTTTAGAAAGGTCTTTCATATAAATGGGAAAGGATTTAATCCTCTGGTGTCAAATCCTGGCACGTTGTACATTAACTTCCCCGGCCACCTTTTCTTGCCACTGGTTGAGACAATGAATTTCCGGATGATTTTCATGTTCTGGGGGCCAGCAGTATAAGGAGACATGGGGAGTAGAGACTAAAGACATGAAATTCAAGCTAGTGTTTTTGTTCTGTTTCGCGAATGGTGTGAGAAAGGTCTGGAAGCAGCAGTAGGGAACAAGGACACACACTCCCTTTCTAGCTCCTACAGAATGAGGTATGTTTGGAGAGGCACCTCCTAAGAAGGCTGTAGGGAAATTATGTCCTCTGGAGAGAGGTTTGAGAAACAACAGGAAGAGTATTTATTTAGAGCACTTGAAGAGGAAATTCTTGGAAGATGGGCAGGATTTTAGGAGTTGGGGAGAAATGAGATAAAATGAGTTAAAGACTGAAAAAAGTGATATTCAGAGTCTTACGGGGATAAGGAATGATCTTTCTGTGGTGACTTCAGAGAAAGATAAAAGAGCATGAAATTGGTCATGTCATGGAAGCTTCCAATAGTTGGTCCTACCTTCCAGTTTCTAAAAACTTTTCATTTCATAGGTTTGATGTAATGATGATAGAAGCTTGAGAGCTAAGTGAGTGTCATGGTACTGGTGATCCATTTTTTGCCAAACAGCTTACTTTTTATTGAGCACCACTGAAGGCGATCATAAGGTAGTTTAAAGGGGGGACCAAAATCCCACTAAGCAGAGGGAAAAGCTAAAAATCAGATAACCAGCCGTTATTTTCAAGCGGCCATCCATACTCATAAGACGCAATAGAAAAGTATTTCGACCAAAACGTTCGCACAACGGAGGAGACTAAGTAGCGGTCACCGTAAAAAACTCTCATCTTTTGTTTCACTTGATTTCTTTCCCCCGGAAGGGGGTGCACCGTTCCCGGAAGTACTGCAATACCGGGTCGATGCGTGGAGTGGACGGAGCAAGCTCCTATTCCAACTCCCAGCTCCAAAAATCCATTTAATATATTGTCCTCGGATAGAGGACGTATCAGATATTAAACTGATAAGAACAGATACTACACTTGATCTTAGCCAAAAGGCCGAGAAGCGATGCTTGGCGCTCCGCCTTGGCCGCTGTCCTCCTCCTGTCACCCATATTCAACTCACGGTGAGCCAGGTCGTTGGCAGTCGAGGGCTCATGTCCCTTGCC
>NW_011890548.1:8245-8524 GCF_000151845.1 Pteropus vampyrus
TGGCGCTCCGCCTTGGCCGCTGTCCTCCTCCTGTCACCCATATTCAACTCACGGTGAGCCAGGTCGTTGGCAGTCGAGGGCTCATGTCCCTTGCCACTTTAGAATTACTACGGGAGTCACTAGATAGTACACTCCCGTGCCTTTTTTTTTTTTTTTTAAATTTTCTACTTCTTAGAAGAGAAATCGCGTATCTGTTGTCGCACCGTCGTCCCCGGGCGAGACGCCACTTCTCATTTGCATGCCCCGCCCTTTCCCGCTGGGGAGGCGTGGCTACGGCGG
>NW_011890549.1:0-1893 GCF_000151845.1 Pteropus vampyrus
CATTGTAAGTTGTCATTATGGACACTATGTCAATACATATAATCTGAATGAATAAGAAGGACACAGAGTCGTATATACATATTCACTATAACACCTAGAAAAAAATGTGTGTGGATAAGGACTGAAAGATCCAGGGAGAAATTAACCCAGTTAATTTTTTAAAATATTTAAGGTTTTACAAACACAGCACTTACCATGTGCTAGGCTTCATTTTAAATGCTTTTTTCAGATATTAACTTGTTCAGTCCCTTTATTTCTATGAGATAGATACTATTATTATGCCAGTTTTACAGATGGAGAAATTGAGGCAGAGATGTTTAGAAACCTACCTAAGGACACATAACCAACAAGGAGTGGCACTGAGATTGTTTGGCTGCAGAGTTCATGTTTTTAACCACTATGTTATATTGTCTCTCCAGCGATTTGCTTCCCCTAATGTTTTGGGTTTTTATTTTGTTCAGTGTTTCTATAGTAGATATTTGATAATAAAAACCAAGAAATTCCTAAACGGTGAGAAATAAAAATTATCTGGCTCTCAGTCCTGAAGGATTTCTGGTACCATGAGAAATAAGCTCCCTCCGGAATATGAGGTCTGGATAGGACATTCAGGAGGACTGCATTTTCTGGGACCTGGGTACCCTAGAATGTCACCACCCATGACCCTGAGGCTACAGCAGAACGGGGGCGGGAGGACACACTGGAGGTTCGGGCAAGTCAGAAATGCGCCTCGGTGGGTTTAGAGTGCGCTCCTGGGGCAAAGAGCGAGAGACAGCACTACAGAGACACCGCCGCCATTGCTCACGGGCTTTCTGGAATTCCTGTTTCTGTTGGTCTTCTCCAGATGAAAAGGTTGGTGGATCCCAGGGAGGATTCGGAAGGGAAGGGTGCTAACTAATCCCCATAGAGTGCTCTCTGCTCACGGGAGGAAAGAGGGCTTGGGTGAAATCTCCCCAGTTCACAAATAATTCCTGTATTTCCCTAATGTAGGGCCAACAGTCCTTCCTGGATAGGCTTGAAGGGACTGGTTAGACATTCAGAGTATGAGAGCTTCGTCTAGGCCCAGGACTCACTGCTGGTTGAGAAACTGGCTCCCATTGTCACGGATGCCGTGTTCATCTGCCTGCTGTTGCCGATGCTCACATAGGTATGTGATATCTGATTCCTCACCTTTCAGGGCTTAATGCATAGTGGTCACCCAATAAATGTTGCAGGAGTAAATGAAAAGAATTGAATGGATTTCCCATGTGACTCGTGTGAAGATCCTTGGAAAGAATAGCGTTAACAATATTATCTTTGTGAGAAGCAGCGCCTAACGTATCAGGAGTCATACTGCCAGTATGTGGGTATTCTGTCCTGATACCCAAAGTTGTACACTCGGAGTGAATCCGATTCCCTGGGTTAGGGACTCCAAAGGGTTTCATAAGGCATACACAACGTCCATAAGCGTCTGGCTGGTTTTTCTATAACTGTATTGCCAAGATTATCTTTTAAAAGTGCGCCTCGCGTCATGCTCACTCTCGGCAGGTGACTTTGCTTCCTATGTCCCCGAGAGAATACGAGCAATCAGCAGGGGCCTCCGTGACATCTCTCCACCACCCCCACCACCTTCCAGAGTTGGTGCCTCCATTCTAGAAAACGAAATGCCTCGAGTTGTCTTCTTGCTGTCTCCACTTTTTTGCAGTCTTTCTTGACCCACTCTAAATAGAGATCGCTGCCAGGTGGCCTCCAGGTTGCTGTATCCAATGGTTGACTCTGTTTTCTTCTTCCTTGACGTCATCAGCAGCATCTTGGATAATGGACCCTTTCCTTCTTGAAACGTTGAGCTGGCTCTCAGGACGTCCTTCATGGCCTTCAGGCCCCCTAGGCTGTTTCTTCCCCACCTCCCTTACCTCG
>NW_011890549.1:3889-5585 GCF_000151845.1 Pteropus vampyrus
GGGAGGGCAGAGATTCCGCTTGTCCGGTGTTATGCCCACAAGACCCAGAACAGTGCCTGGCACACGGTTCTCAACGTAGACGGAGCCGTGAGCGAGGGCCATCGGGGTTTCAGATATAGGTATGTGCTGCTTAACGATAGCGACACGTTCCGAGCACCGCGTGGGCGACTTCGCTGTCGCGTGAACATCATAACGCACTTACACAAATCTAGACAGTATGTGTAAACTGCACACCCAGTGCACACCGAGGCTCCGTGGTATAGCCCACTGCTCCTGGGCTCCAAGCCTGTACAGATGGCGCTGCACAAAATCACACGAGATTGTCAAGCACGAGACAAAAGCGATATAGTCCAGACGCAAACACGGGATGTTCGAGGCTGCTGCCCATGTGACGCAGCGCGCTATTTCACAGCAAAGTGTTTTTTGTTTGTTTTTTTGTTTTTCATGTAAGAATACACTCTAAAATAATGAAAAAAATATAATATGGTGACCAGAGACACCAGTGACAGGGTTGACATTACCATTATCAAACCTTATGTAATACGCATAATTGTAGCCGCTGTACCTTCAGATGACGTCAGTGCGAGACGTTCGTTTACACCAGCATCTCCACCAACACGTAATGCGTCGTGCGACGTTAGGACAGCTGCGAGGTCACTAGGCCATAGGAATGTTCCGGTTCCGTTATAATCCCGTGGGACCACCGTGGGACACGCAGCGTGTCGTTAACTGAAACGTTATGTGGCGCGTGACTGACGGGGAGCGAGGCTCCGAGCCAGGAGCTGCCTGGGTGCTCTGCTCGCCCCGTTTAGTAACCAGTGTTGTTCTTGTCCGGTCAATAAACTGTGTGGACTGGGAGGTGATGAGCTCATTGTTCTGGAGCTTAGTGTAGACTGGACGGGGACTGCCGTGTGGCCACTGCTGCCCCTGGGGGTCCTCCGGTGCCTGGGCACTGCCAGGGGGTGCAGCCATCCCGGTGGGGGGCAGAGAGGTCTTCCACAGTTAACGTTACATGTAAGTGCATGTGAGCAGGTCATTTAAGGTCATGACCTAAATGGCTTGGTTACAGTTGTCTGAACTCCAGACGCCTCCGTCTCCCGTACTCACGGGACCGAGGCACTTGGGAGTGAGTTGACTGTGTACTCGCCCCTGAGCGCATAAGTCACCGGTGCTGGGAATGGTGGACAGAAGGGCTCGCTCAGAAAGCAGCGGAGGACAGTGATGACCCAGAGGTGATGCCATTGGGCAGTGACTTCATGTCATGGCTGCAGCTTGGGAGCACGTGCAAATGCAGAACAGAAGCAAATGGATTTTGACGTGAATAACCAGGTTTGAGTCACCACGAGAGGGAGCGAGGGCACTTGGCAGACGACGCGCGTGCTGGTTCGCTCGTGTGCTCGTTCGTGCACGCGTTTGGCACACCACCCCAGAGGGATTCGCAGATGCCCTCAGGAGCCACGGTCCCATGGGCGACACGTTAGGGACACTGGCGAAAACAGGTCAGGGTGTCAGGGCCACACGGCAGGACAGCAGTGGTGGGAGCACCCTCGGAGGGTCCTCCCGGGGGGCGAAGCCGCTGTCCTCTCTGTCCTCGGCCAGCAAGCACCAGCCTTTCAGAGCAAGGGGAAGAAAACGCGCGCTCGCCTGTCAGTTCGGAACGTGAGACTCGAGGTTTTGTTCAACACGAGGTGAGCGC
>NW_011890549.1:10300-10626 GCF_000151845.1 Pteropus vampyrus
CAAAGGCCATCTACTTCGGAGACCTACGAAGTTTCTGAGGCTTAATGGTAAGTCAAGAGGACCTGGGAGGGGGCATGGGAAACGTGGACATTCCCAAAATTGTGTAGCGCGTTGCGGTAGAGGGCACCACTAAATCATCACTAACCTCTACGGCCCCAGCTGGACGGTGGGGTTAGCAATGGCGATCAGGAAATACGGAAAATAAAAATGTGGTTAATATGAGCATCCATCCGGCACACAGTATTAATCTTCCTAAAGCTCAGCTATGAATTGTTCACTTGCCAGTTCACCTCCACCACCAAAGACCAGAGACTGAGTTGTTGCCG
>NW_011890549.1:10836-13160 GCF_000151845.1 Pteropus vampyrus
TGGCTGGTCAGATCACTAGAGGACTCCAGTTTTCACATGTAGCCCTTAGCTCTCGGTTATGTGGGAAGATGCCTACCCAACTCATAGGGAAAAATGCATGTTGAAAATTCACCCTAATTCCAGTTTTCAGCTGTCATGTCGAAAGTGGGCACAGTGTTTTCTAACAAATCCTACAGGCAAAGGAGCTGGGAAATACAGTCTCCCGTTGTGCTCGTAGGTCAGGAAGGAGCACAGCTTTTACTGGTGGCACTTGGCAGTTCTTCTGAAAAGGATGTGTTGACTTTTTGGCCCAGTGTTGAAACATACCTGGGATTTGTTGCCCTCAGGTGTGGTAAGACACACAGGCATGGAAACGACCTACGAAGGAAGAAGTTAGATGCACAGATTCCTAGAAACAGGAGGCACGGCACCCCGTGCGGGGCCACGTGGGGGGAAGGACCAGAGGGGTGCAGGAGGCAGGAGGCCAGAGGAAGAGGGGAGGGCGCAGTGGGGAGGAATGGGCGAGGTGAGGTAGCCGCATGGAGTAAGCTTAGGGCTGGGTAGTTGGGGGTGGGTCTTGTCGTTGTCCAGGACCTGGCCCAGGGTGATTTAGGGCAGAGGGAACATTGGCTTGGAGTGTGAATGTTTGACAAAGGAAATGGCTATGTGAGGCCATGTGTGAACCCATGTATGGGCCCCGGGCCCCAAAGCGTTTGACGTGTGTGTCAAAGGCATGCTCTTGGGGAGTCCTTTGCCCTGAGAAATAGGAGTCCGGGAACGGGGAGCCTCCAGGATCGACACCCCAAACACTGGAGCATCCAGAAGACAGAAAATAAGAAAATATAGTCAATATAAGCAGCGACTCCATTTCTCGGAACCTGTATAAAAAGTACGTTACTCCAATTCCCAAGTCCACTTACCCTCCCATCCTGCTTGGTGACTTTTCCTGTCATGTCACAAATTAAGATACTCAGTCCCATTCTCATCTGAACATGCCGTCAATTTTCCCATCTTAAAAACGTGTGTGTCTCGGTCGCTCAGCCGCCTCCAGGAGCCGCCTCGCTCTCCCGGCCTTAGCAGCAGGGCCTCCTCGAAAGCTTCGCACAACTCGCCATCAGATTCCTTCCCTCTCCGTCCCTCTCGCTCCTGTTTCAGACAGGCTCGCCTCCCCGCCGCGTCCGTCGCTGTCGCTACGCTGTCGCTACGCTGTCGCTACGCTGTCGCTACGCTGTCGCTACGCTGTCGCTAAGGCTGCCTTCGTCTAAGTCTGCGCGGACCTTCCCTTTGCCAAACCCAGTGGCCATTTCCACGACTCATTGTTTTCGAACCATCTGGAACCCACATTCTTTTTTCTCCCCTACTATGAAAATCTGAAAACATGCAGAAGAGTCGAATGGTAGAGCGCACAGCCGTATCCCCCACACCGACGGTCCATGTTGAAGCCGTTCGCGGTGCTCGCGTTTTCACAGTTGGGGCGTTTTCGTCATGCCAGGCCGACTTTCCACTGCGCCGTGAACCTCAGGGCATTTTCAGCCCAGTCGCCAAACTCTTCATCCTTTACCAGTGAAGGGACAGAAAGTGAGGCAAGGGCAACCGAGGGACATGGAATAGTCACTCAGTTGGTCACACTTTAATGTTGGGTAACTATGGCGTATATCTGAAACATACCATATTGTGTGCTAGTTACATTTGAAACAAAAATCTTAAAAAAAAAGTGTCAGATTATACAAGTGACCGAGTCATGTACTTACTTGCTAATTGTACTTTTGTTCCGTTTGTACAGACAAATCTGTTTTTTGTTTGTTTGTTTTTTACTTCAGATGCTGGGAAAGGAAATACACCCGAGCCCACAAAGAGCAAGCAGGATCTTAAAGCACATTCAACAGAGCTGACCACCAACACCTGGGATGCAGGTGGGTGGGACCGCACCCCGAGTTCCCCGTAACGTCCTGTCATTATACACGACACAGCCAGAGATCGTCAGGACAGCACTTGAGCTGTAACGCTAAGGCTGCCTCCCACCCCCCGACAGCTACAGAGACAGCAGGTGCTACTGTACTGAGTCAGGGACCCCACATCTCGACAGAAAAAAAGGGAGGGCGTCAGCCAAGAACAGGAGGCAGATAAAAAAGGGGAGTCAGCGATTATGTGGGAATTCAAAATTTATTTGATCTCATGGTCTGTGCAATCCCACTTCTGTATTTTTAAAATCGAGAATGATATTTCTTAATGGTATTTCTCATTTTCTCTCCCATACCCCTTGGAATAACCATATGATTCACAAATGTATTTAGTAACCGCCAGGCACTGCTAACATGGAATTCTGTGAGAACGTCTTTCTTTCC
>NW_011890549.1:16085-16515 GCF_000151845.1 Pteropus vampyrus
AGTAATCAAGATAAATCATATTTCAGTGCAATATTTTTTGAAAATCTAATGCTTTGCAGAATCCACAATGAACAAAACATCAACATTTTAAATACAGGATTAGTGATGGTAGTGGGCCAAGCTATACCGGAGGCTGAGCGGAAGGAAAAATCTGTAATACCTAAACTGTCTTTATTTAAAATGTTGATAATTGTATTCATCGTGGATTTCTTGGTACTAATTTTTCTTTTGTAAGATGTCGCATTAAGATATTTATCTTAAGGAGTTTTTCAATTAAAAAATTAATTTTTTAAAAAGTCACAATTAAGACATGATGATGTGTCATGGAAATTATGCTCCTGAATTCATCTGTATTACTCTCCAGTCGGTTGGTACGGGCTGAAGAAAGACAACAACTTGCGTTGCTTTATAAAAATGTCAGGATACCATT
>NW_011890550.1:0-346 GCF_000151845.1 Pteropus vampyrus
AAAAAAAAAAAACTTTTAGTGTAATCTTGTCAACTGCTTAACCTTTAGGCTTGAAGGAAAAAAAAAAGGGCATATCAAAGCAGTAATATTTTCAGCTGTTTTTCACTGAAGGGTTCATCAGTCATAGAAATGTCTTCGACTCCTGTTTGGTTACTGCACCAACAATTGGGTATAACTTTCTGAGTTAGACAGAGATAATGGTTTCTCGGGGTAATAAAGCTGTCAGGAGGAGGGAGACTTTCATCTAACACCATAAAAAATGTGAAAGCAGTGTGTAGTGGGGTAAGGACATTGAGATGGCAACATCTGGAGAATCTAAACAGACTGGTAATTTATGGCCCCGAGG
>NW_011890550.1:1901-3929 GCF_000151845.1 Pteropus vampyrus
CTTCATCTCATCCCCTAGGCATTTTATCACCTCGTATCATCACAAGAAGAACGGTAAGTACAGTACACAGGTCTTCAAATAATGTCAATTCAGTCACTCAATGTTGTTTCATTGTAATGTTGATGAGGAAAAAAATTGCTTCTGGCCAGCCATATGTGTCGAGTTTGCATGTTTTCCCCATGTCTGGGTGCGTTTTCTCCAAGTACTCAGTTTCTTCTCTCATCTCATGTCTAGTGAATGTCAGGTGAATGACGTATCTGCGGTTGTCCCAGTCTGAGTGTGGGTGCGAGTCTGAGTGGTCCTGTGATGGAAGGGCATCCTGTCCAGTGTGAGTCCTGCCTTATGCCCTGAGCTGCTGGGAGAGACTCCGGCCACCCTTGACTTTCAACTGGAATAAGTGGGTTAGAAAATCATTATCTGACTTGCTTCTATTCATTTTTCTTAAATGTATGTGTAGCTCACATTTATTTCAATGTTTAAAAGTTAAAGTGTTTTGGGTCTTTATTATAAAGTTTGGTGATAATTTTGTTATCATGAATATGCTGTAGTAATTTAACTCTTGTTTCTAGCAATTAGCCTATGGCAAAATAACTGTCATTGTGTGTTGTTTTTCTTAAAGTCAAAATTTCTAAGAGCCTATCAAAAACATTAAGTGAGGAGTTGCTGTATAGTGCGATAGGTATTTTGAGAGCGATTGCACTCACATAACTTTTATTACAGTATATTAGTATAATTATTCTATTATTAGTTATTGTTATTAATCTCTTGCTGTTTTTAATTTATAAATTAAACTTTATCATAGGTATGTATGTATAGGAAAGAAAATAGTATATATAGGGTTCAATACTAACTGTGGTTTCAGGTGTCCACTGGGGCGGGGAGGGTCTCAGCATGTATCCCATGTGGACAAGGGGACTACTATAAAAGTTTTCTGTTTGAAAGTAAATGTAAAAATTATAAAGGATAAGAAAATTGGTGCCATCAACCTCAAAAGCCCTTTGGAATGCCCACGACCTCTTAGAGTTTTTACAAGCTTTCCTTGCTCTCCAACCTGCTTTTAATTAGTTCTTTTCCTCATACTTCAGCATTCATGATAATGAAAAACAATTTCTTATTCAACTCTATTGTTTTTCTTTGCTGTTTCATCACCAGTTCTGAAACATGTTGTTTTCTACTATTTTTCTTTGCAAATGTGCGGAATTTCAATTTCATTAAGATCCCTTGCAACCCTGGCATTCAATAATTTTATATTATAGAACAAATGGGCCTTTTGAAGGCTGACTTAAGAACTTAACCATAATTGATAACATTGTTTTTCTTATGGGAAAATCTTTCTTGAGGCTTGAATTCTAACCAACAGACTTATAAATAAATATTTAGAATATAACTTTTTTATAAGTAGGACCATCCAGAATATAAACTCTTTTTGGTACTGGACTGTTTTATATATAGTCATTTTCTTCCGAAGTGCCTGTTTCAATGCCTTACATACAAGGTGTTTCATGGATATTAATTGAAAGTTTGAAATAGAGAGATTCCACATTCTCTCTCCGGGCACTTCAAGTTTGGTGTATCTATCACAGCTTCTTTTGCCTTCTATAGTGCAACCTAAATCAATTTTTATTTGCTTTGTCCTTTGTTAAACTAGAAGCAGGTGATACCATTTATACTTAATAGATAATAATATTTTGCAATGTTTGTTTCAGACAGTTTTGCATTTAAGAAATAAAATGGTACAATTAAGCTCTTTCTATATCGACCCCCCATCCTTGTCCCTTCTCACTCTTTCCCTCACCAGAGATAACTAACATCTTTAGGTTGGCTTGTTTTATACTTATCCATAAGTTTACTACATATATATTTCCATAAATAATATTGTTCCATGCATTAAAGGGGGTATTAATAGTAAAATAGTATAAGTATCCTTTTACAATTTGCTATTTTTACTTAACATTAATTTTGAAATCTACCCATGTTAATACAGATAAACTCTGTGTGTGTGTGTGTGTGTGTGTGTGTGTGTGTGTG
>NW_011890550.1:7179-7578 GCF_000151845.1 Pteropus vampyrus
ACCAGAAGTTCTGAATAGTAACTGGTTAATCTGGTAAGCTAATTGTTGAGCAAATCTCTTGAAAGAAGAGACTGCTCTCCACTCTCCCAGGTGACCGATGGAGCCCTCTGGAGAAAGGTTAAGTTACCCCTTAAACCAAAGGGGTAACTTTAATAGAAAAAATTTAAATAATGTGACAGGTTTGGGGGAGGGTATATTTGAGCAGACAGGGCTTTGTGGTATCTTATAAGCCTCAATAGGCTGGAAACTTCCTTCTGGTTCTACAACTGTAAGAACTTCTTCCTGTTTCTTTACATATAATGTATACTAGACAGAGAGTAATCAGAGAGCCATTTAAGACATTTAAATTCATAAATTTGTGAGACCAGAGAAGCAGAATGTAGTTCCCTCTGTCCTGTT
>NW_011890550.1:7628-9268 GCF_000151845.1 Pteropus vampyrus
TTCCTTCTTAAGAGGGGAAAGAAAGAGTAAGAAAGTCCACTGTTCAACTACACATGTGTTTTGTGCTCTTCTGGTTATTTTTAAATAAGGCTTTCCCCGGGGAATGAACAGTAACACAGAGACACTTTGCAAGGATATGCAAAGGTCATTTCAGAGCTGCCAAGAAGCCCAGGGTCTTAGATGTCATCAAATCTGGAGATGCTCCAAGATGTGAGCTAATAGAGAGGGAAAAGACAACTCTTATACTGCTGGGTCATATCTTCCGATGTGAGGAGGAAAGCATCCAAATAATAACACCACTTAGAGCAATGACAGCCAATATCCTTTGGGTACTTGCTCTGTGCCAGGCTCAGAGCTAAGCGAGTTTATATTTCCTCTTTCTCTTTTCATCTTCACAGTCACCCTCTTGGGTGGTCATTGTATTGTATACTGCACATCCTTTGGGGCCCAAATCTCGCATCAGCCCCTTTTGTAGTGACAAGTTTGAGCAGGCTTCAATGAGTTTTGTGTAGGTGCAATTAGAGGGAGCCTCTCTTTGGCCTAAGCCTCCTACCTCTCACTTCCTACCCTGAGGCTTCTCTGATATCTGGGCTTGGGATGTGGACCAAGTCCATAGATGAATCAGCCAATAGGAGAATGCTTCCCCCTTTCATTCTCCAGGCAGACTCGTCTTTCTTTCTGGAAAAGACTTATTTCACAGGTCTTCCCAGAAGGTCTTGGATCGAGCACCAGTCACCTGTACCCCTGGCAACGTGATAACATCCTCCCCGTTCCATTCTTCTTGTCCCTCACGCCTGTTCCCTGGGATTACTTTCCAAATGAACTCTCTGCCGGCAAGCCTTTGTCTCAGGCTCTGCCCTGGGCTGTGAGGTAGTGGTGAAAACTCAGGCTAGACGAATATTACGGGGAGGCTCTAATACCAAGCGGTCCTCTTTGCCGCTGCTACTGCATCACCCGTCGGCGACTCCCTGCTCTCCACTTCCTAAGAGGAAGGACTCGCGGTAGCTTTCTTACTGCGGAAACCCAGTTTTAGCTTTTACCCAAAGGGTGCAGCAGCTAGTGCCATAGGAGGCCTGTACAGCTACAGCATTTGACCCTCAATTCAGAAATTTGCATTAACGACCCTCCTCGAGCTCCCCAGGACCAGTTCCAGTCCAGATGTCTGATGCAGGGGGCCTTCTGTGTGGGGGCTCCAGATGGTAACCTCTAACTAGTTATCCTAAAATCATGTTTTGTTGCTCTTCACTTTTTATCTTATTCGCTGGGAACTATGGAAATTCTGGAGAGTTTCGTGGGTGGGGAGGTTTTGAGAGGCTGACTGAGCCTGCCAGGGGCTGTGGTTTTAGCTATATCCTCCCCAAAGCGAGTCTCAGGCTTCGGTCTGCTCCTTGTAGCTCAGTGTGCTGTCATCCCCACGTCCCTAATTAGGAAACCAAGGCTTGAGGAAGCTACATAAGTAACTTGCCCAAAGTCAGAAAGGTCCTAAGTGCTGGAACTAGCATCTGCAGCCAGGTTTCCCTGGCTGCAGGTCCCGTGTCATAATCACAATGCAACACTGCCTTCTAGATGACCTTCCCTCAGGATAGGTCTTGCGAGCTCCACGCCCACACATGCTGAGGACATCTCAGCCGAGACCTCTG
>NW_011890550.1:12213-14136 GCF_000151845.1 Pteropus vampyrus
GCACCACTTTAAAGAGAAACTGATTGGCTCAGCAGATAAGTGTCACCTACCTCTTTTTTCCAGAGAGCTTTGTCATGGCCACTGGTAGCCTATGAATTAGCTACCTTTCAACAAGGTGACCGTCCCTGTCCAGTCAGAATTGACTGAAAAAGAGGTTGCCCTATGGGCAGGAAAGATTCTCTAGAAGAAAACGTGGGTAAAAAGGTACCCTAAAATAGATTTTACACAAGTATATTAACTCTTTGCCATATGTAGGAATCTGCATTTGTCTTTAAATTTTTAATAATGTTTAGCTACACCCTTTTTCTTCTCTCCTGGGACTCCAATGGCGCAAATGTTAGATCTTTTGTAATAGTGCCCACAGGTCACTAAAGCTCTCTCTATTCATTCTTTTTCAATCTTTTTTTTTTTCCTACTGTTTAGACTGGGTCATTTCTATAGTTCTATTTCCAAATTCACTTATTCTTTCCTTTGTCATCTCCATTCTGCTACTAAGCTCATTCATTCTGTTTTTTAATTTTAGTTACTGTATTCTTTATTTCTAAAATTTTCATTTGGTTCTTCTATTTTTGTTGTTGTTACTGTTTCAAGCATATGTGTAATTGCTTCTTGAAGCATTTATATGATGGCTGCTTTAAAATCCTTGTCAGGTAATTCTAACAGCTGTATCGTCTTGGTGTCGGCATCGCTATTAGTTTCCTAGAACGACTGCAACAAATGATCACAAACATAGAAATTTATTCTCTCATCATTTTGAAGGTCAGAAATCTGAAATCAAGTTTTTAGCAGGGCTGTGGTCTGTTTGGAGGCCATAGGGAAAGTCTTTCCTTACGTCTTCCAATTTCTGGTGATTCCAGGCACTGCTTAGATTGCTGCTGCAAAACTCCAATCTCTGCCTTTGTCTTCACATGGGCTTTTTCTTTGTTGGGAGGTTTGATTACTGAGTCAGTCTCCTTATTTGTCATTGGTCTGTTCAAGATTTCTATTCCTTGTTCATTCCGTTTCACTACATTGTATGATCCTAGGAATTTATCCATTTCTTATAGGTTTTCTCTTCCTCTGTGTTCATGTGCTCTCTTGTGCCTTTTATAAACACACATATTATTGGGTTTAGGAACCACCTGGGTAATCCGAGATGATCTTGTTTCAAGATCTTTAACCTAATTATATTAGCAAAGACATATCTGAATATGGTAACGTGCACAGGATTACCTTATTTGGAATATAAGGTATTAGGATGTGAGTATATCTTTTTGGGGGACGATAATTCAACCTACTGCAGTGTCTGTTTCTTTTTTTAACCATTTTATTGAGTTATGTGCGACATATAAAAAACTGTACCTATTTAATGTATATAATTTGATGAGTTTGGAGATAAGTATACAGCTGTGAACCCTCACCACAATCAATGCCATAAATAGATCCATCACCTCAAAAGTCTCCTCCCACTCTATTTATTTAAATTTTTTGTGATAAGAATGTTTATTGTGAGATCTACCCACTTGGAAAAATTTTAAGTATATGATACAGTTTTGTTAGCTCTAAGCAACATGGTTTACAGCAGATTTCTAGGACTTATTCATTTTGCATAACTGAAATTTTGTGTCCTCTGACCACCTCCCTGTTTCCCTATCCTCCCCCAGCCCCTGGTGACAACCACCCTCTATGCTTCTATGATCTGACTATTTTAGACTCCTCATTTAAGTGGGGTCATGTTCTGTGTCTGGCTTATTTCGCTTAGCATAATGTCTGCTAGGTTTATCCAGGTTGTTGCAAATGACAAAATTTCCTTCTTTTTAATGGATGAATAATATTCCATTGTACATAAATACCACATTTTCTTTATTCATTTATCTGTTGGTGGACATTCAGGTTGCTTCAATGGCATGACTATTGTGAATAATGTGGCGATGAACAGGACGG
>NW_011890551.1:0-3110 GCF_000151845.1 Pteropus vampyrus
AAGTGGGGGCTCTGTCATCTCCTGGTTATAATGGGAGTAAAGGTGTGAAAGGGCATTTATGGAGAGTTATAAACTTTTAAAATGCTAGAGAAATGAGAAGGAGGTGACCAGAGACATGTAAAAAAAGATTGCCATTAAAAATTGAAAGTTGTTTTTAAGATTTAAAACCATAGAGTTGTAGTAGCATCCATCTACAGGTTGTTTTGATTTTATTTTTTTCCAGCTGCACTCAATAACTTGATTATCGAAATAGAGAAAGTATAGGTTGGATGAACCCAAGGTTAGAATTTTATGAGATAGGTGAGAGTTGTTGAGACGAGGAACTATGGCGTCTTGGTATAAGAGGCCATAAATTAAGTATAAATAAAGTTAAGAGGTTTTTGGTCCTGGTACGTTCAAGATGCAAGTGATAGGGGACAAAAGGAACTAGAAGAGGAAAATCTATGGTCAAAATGGGCTATTGGAGTTTATGCTTTCAGAGATGGAGGAACTTTGAATTAGCCCCAGAGTGGGTTTTACTGAAGGGAGGTACAGAAGGTCATTAATGAAAAAGCAAATGGAGTGGGAAGGTTATTGTGTATCTAACATCCATGTGGATATTGGCGTTTCTCAAGAACAGGAGGAAGACTAAGAACCACTGATTATAAAACGTATCTCCTTTTCTAGACAATGTTTTTCAAACTATCCTTCCCTTCGTGAAAAAGATGGAGAAAATGTAAGCACTGCGTAAGTCCGTTGTCTGTTTTCTGCAAATATAAAATAGCTTTCATAAACAGCTGCCATTTCACTTCCTTTTGGGAGGTTTCTCTTTTATTAGTTTTAAAAATCCTATTGATGACTAGAATTCCTTCTAAGCCTAAGTGCATTCAGGTTTAAGACCTCGTTGCACTCTTCCAACAGATGTAAGCTCCTCCTTTCCCCTCGTTTATCTTCTCTTTTGTGCTTATTTCCAGCTTTTACATATGTTCTCTTGAAATCTGAGAACTCTTTCATAACTTGATTGATTTTTTCCAAATATCTTTTCATTTTCTTCTGCACTTGGGCCATTCCTGGGGCCACGTTGCCTTCTAGAATATTTGTTTCTGACTCCTACCTACTTTTTTATCTGAACTTAAAAAAAAGGAAAAGAAAAAAAAAAAAGAAAAAAAAGTACCTGTTTTCAAATTATAGGATAGATATCTGACTAAAAAGTTTTTATGGGTTAAAAAAACACACAATCATTTTTTCCTAAAGTTTGTCAAAGGCATAAATTTTGGAATCGAATAGATCTAAACTTAAATCCAGCTTTAACATTTGTTATCTGAGAATCTTGAGTAAGACTTTTTTTGAATCTGAACTCTTATTTACCAAGTAGATGAAGGGATAAAATTTCTTGTGATAACAACCTGAAATAATGCATGTCTTCTATGTGTGAAGCGTGGCACAAAATAGACTCTCGGTAAATGTTAATGTCTAGTCCTGATCATTTATTTCTTATTAATCAGATATTAATCTAGAGATTCTACTTTTCTTATATTTAAAACTATTCTGAACTGACCTTGCAAACAAGACAAAATAAAGAAAAAAATTGGAGCTCTTTAAAGTGCTAATAAAAATGAATGTAAAGAAGAATGAAATATTTTTTTCTTTAAACTGATGCATGGAAATATTATTGCAAGCATTACTACTACATTCGAAAGGATATATATTTGCTACGTGGAATGATAGGAAATACCTGGAAGATGTACTAGCTAAAATGTCTTCAAGAGATTGCCACATTTTCTGAAATTTTCTGCGCTTATTGAAGTTTAGGCTTTGTCTACTGAAAACTACCGTTAAAGTCAAATACATTATTATTTAGGGGTAATATTATGCATTATCAGAAATTTGATTATAATGCTTTAACAAAGGGCAAGTTTCTAAAAGGAGATGTGACATTAGACAGGTATATTTTTGATGAGGAAATAAGCAAAGGAAAGTCAGGAGTATTTGACTGTGTAAGTAGAAGGTATAATATCTGAATATTATCTGTATTTCTTACTAGAACTTCAAGAAGACTTAGAATTTCTAACATATGCAGTTTTGAGGGGAAAGAAATAGAGTGCACTCTGGCAAATTATCAGTGGTCCCAACCCTGCTCTCAGGCGAACAGGTAAGACTTCCTCTCTGCTGCCACTGAGGTCTCTGTGATGTCCATTTCCAGCTCATGTGTCAGCATTTTTGCTTCTTGTTATATAGAGACACAGAAGCTTTTCTCTTATATTGTGCATGAAGGTGATTTATGAGGGAGGATACGTAAGTTTGAAGAAGGCATTTTCTTCCTTTCATTTCTTTGGTAAAGTTATCCTTATTAATGCTTCTAAGATTATTTTAGATAGCTGTCATTTTATGCTGTCAATTGGCTTACGATAATAGTATTTTAAATTATGTACCTAATCATTAAAAATATACATCAATTATCTATTCTAAGATCGACTAAAATTTCAAATTATTAAATGTCTTTGGTCTCACTTTTCTCCCCTTCATATCTAAATGTTTAAGCCGTTATTTATCCATTAAATGGAGGTTAGAGAAAACCTTACTTTAATAATCAAATATTTGTTTCTGCTGATTTTCCTTTGAAAATAGAATATGTGATTAAAGATCTTTAGATAATAAAATTGTGTCTTTACACGAGGATCATTAGACAATCTTGATTTTGGTTGAAACGAAATGTAGAATTCTTTTTTTTTTAAAAAAAGAATTTATTTTATGTGACATCGGTTAATGAAATCCAATAAATTTCAGCTGTACACTGTTAAAGTTTACACTGTGTGTTCACCTCTCATAGTTAGATTTTTTTCTGTCATATTTGACCCCCTTTACGCATTGAATTCAGACTTCACTTACAATATCTCACATTTAATCTTTTTAATATCTCTAGAATAATTATTTTCATTCAGTCACAAGGATATACTGAAAGAATTCAGAGAACATGTATGAGTTGAGATAAGTTTCATCTGTAGTAAAGGGAGGTAATAATAATTACGGTTAAAAAAAGAGAGACATTTGTTTTCCTTCTGATACAGCAGTCTGAGGTGAGCATACTCAAGGCGGTGTGCTGCTTTGGCCCATGGGGTCATTCAGGAATC
>NW_011890551.1:4420-6884 GCF_000151845.1 Pteropus vampyrus
GTATACTGCTGAGGGCAGACAAGAGAGTGGGGATAGTTTCAAGAAAGAGCACTTAGCCCATTTCATAATTACTCTTTGAATACTGACCTTGTTTGTTAGTCCCTGAAATTTCAAAATAAAATGACAGGAAATAATCATTTTATAGGAAACCGATTCATTCTAGGATTTTCACATCTCAACTGTCAATTTAGAAAGGATGAATCAGGAACAAACCATTGCAGTAAAAATTATTAAGAGTGAGAAGGAATAGGATCCCGGAGCAGAATCAGTTGTTAAGGGCTTAGTCAGAGAATATGGACCTGAATCTTGGCTTCACTCCTTCCTTTATGAGTGGTCTTGGAAGTGAATCTTCTCACCTGTAAAATGAAAATGATAATTGTGTTTCTCATTGGTTTGATTTGGAGATTAAATGAAAGCACTCATGTAAAATATCTCACATTGCGTCACGCATATTAAATATTCAGTAAATGTAAACTATTGTTTAACTCTCTAAAAGCAAGCATAATTACCACACCAATAACCATGCCTTTGATTTTGCCATTATGTAGTAGAGAAATAGAAACTGTAAACATGTACTTTTTAAATAGGTCAGTTGATTGTTGACTCGTGATGATTATTTAAGTGACCCATATTAACTCCAATATCATAATGACTTTGAACCCAATTGACAGAATTTTCCATGTGCTCCATGACTCTTGTCAGTATTCCAAGATGTAGTTTTGTTGACACCTTCTTATTCTAGAATACAGATGTAGATCTAGGTTAAGGTAATATTTTAATTGAATATCAGAAAACAACCAAAGCAATGAAGATACTTTGAATATTATTCTGTAACAAGTCTCTTATTCATTTAGAAGGGTGTTGTGGATTAAGTAGGCTTTGAAATGAGCCTTGAAAAACTGGTAGAGTTTGGATAGGTAGGGTCTAGAGACAGAGGAGGGCATAGCATGTAAATTTGGTGGGCAAAGATACAGAGCTTGATAAACAAGAGAATGGTTGGTTAGCAGCAGGCCTCTATAAGACAGATGTAGGGAGGGCTGTTGGATATTTGAAGTGGGACAGGTGATGAAGCATATGATAGGTACAGAATGAATTCCCCTTCTGGAGAGACATTATGATAATAATAAAATTTAGAAATTTAGACTGATGCATAAGAACAAAAAGGCTAATACATTTTCTTGAGAAGATTAGTTACAGGAAGCAACTAGTCTCCAGACCTCTTTAAACTTTATACATGTTGTGAGATGCATATGAAAAAGATAAAGTAAGGGATTAATATAAACCCGAAGGAAAAGATATGCCATTATTTCTCCTGTAGTTATTGGTTTTCTTTGAAATTGATTTGCTCTAAATAAAATGCGCTTAAAAATATATTGGCCAAGTGGAATTTTCATGGAATTATATGCATTTCTAACTATGTTAGGGTAGATGAAGTATATACACAGACATGCATTCTTAAAATTTTTTAGTAGTACTTTTTCAGCCTGAGATTGAGACATGTGGTTAAATAAATTGATGTTCCTGTTTACAGTGACTCACTTGGTGGGAACAACACATTTATTTTCAAGTCTGGGATGACCTTTATAACCTTTTCACTAAAAAGCAGAGGGTGGTGCATCATTGTGCTTTTTACACTAACAAGTACTGAGATGCAGGGAAGATTTCCTCTTCTGGTTTTTCACTATGACACCCACTGTTCTACACCTGGCACTCTATCATATGCATGTGTTGTAGATTATAACTGATGAAAGGTCCTGTATTGTCAGCCCAGCCCATACTTTTCTGTGTCAACCTGTTGGCAAATTATAACTGTTTCTCCTGCTTAATTAGTCAGTTCAGATGGAATCAGTTTGAGACGATGTGTGCTTTTTGTTGTAAGAATACAGTTTAGGGAAGTGACGTGATTGTCATACATTGTAGCCAGTAGAGTGGAGGCATAGGAAGAGAAAGACAGGAGAGATAATTTTTATTGTATCAAAATATCAAATGTTTTAATTTTATCGATATATTATTTTATCAAAATATGAGAGTTATTACTTGGCTTAACACAAAAGGAAACAAAGCAAACACTGAATACTTCTAAAAGGGACAAGTCAGGTCTTCTTTATATGCATATCTATGTGCATCTATGTGTCCTCTGATTCTACCTCTATCACTCCCAAATGAAACTAATTCTATGATCTGAAACCAGCGGTTAATAGTGAAATCATATGAAATGACTTAAAATAAAGAGTTACTACAAATAAATCAGAAAATAAAATAAAATGTAAATAGAAAGATAATTTGAAAGCATATGATTTATTTATACTTTTATTCAATAATCGCTTATGGAATGAGCATTATGCTATATTCTGATGATCAATGATAAAAGATAAGCCTTGACCCTGAGGATTTCTTAGTTTTGTAGAGGACAAAGATAAAATTATACTATAGTAACAATAAAATATTATAAAGCTATCTGAAA
>NW_011890551.1:8012-8567 GCF_000151845.1 Pteropus vampyrus
AAAGATCAGTAGTTGCCAACAATTTTCACTACATGGTGCATGTAGAATATGAAAATATTTAAAAGGTATTTTGGAGTTAAAGAAGATAAGACTTGAAACCATTGGAGGTCGTGGCAAGTGTGAACGTGGTGAGTGGTGGAGGTGGCTCTCCAGCTGTCTCAGGCTCAGTTGTCCCAGTCCAGGCCGGATGACCTGATGGCTTAGGAAATTGATACACTAGCACACCTGTAATCCATTCAGAGCCCACGCCAATTGAAAAGCTCTGCCACTGACAATGGGAAACAATCAAAGTTTACGAAATGGTATTTGAGGGAGATTAATCTGACAGTAATATGTACATAGGAAGAATGTTTGGGGCAGGAAGATAAAATGAGTGCTTACCAAGGTCCAGGTGTGAAGTAATGAATACTTGCAAAGACATGGCACAGTAAAAATGAAAAAGGGGAGTAAAGAAACACACGACTTGATAGGAGACAGCGGAAGAAAGACAATATCCTAGTACTGAACCTGGATGACTGGGAAAATAAAGAGAAAAAATCCAAAGCAGGAAAGAGA
>NW_011890551.1:8617-8967 GCF_000151845.1 Pteropus vampyrus
CCTTTACTGTAAAAGTTCTCTTTGATGGATAATCAGCTTTCTGCACTAGCTGGTAAGTTTATAAAGAAGGGCGGTGTTTTCTGCCTCTCCATAACTGGAACCCTTGGCCTGGGCTCTCGGCTGCTGTTTCCACCGGGTCTGCGGAGCACTGCTGAGGAAGCCCGTCTCTGCAGTGTCGGTCTCAACCGCATACTCGGGCTTCCTGGCAGTCTCCATCTCATTCTCTGCTGTAGTCTATCTAAACTTCTCCCAGTCTCCTCACACCTACCTGTACCAGCTGTGCACTCATTCTCGACAGATGATCAATTGTAACAGGAAAAGGTAAGTTTTGAGTTTCTGTTGCCCCATCC
>NW_011890551.1:9017-9487 GCF_000151845.1 Pteropus vampyrus
AAAATCCAAAGCAGGAAAGAGAAAATCCAGAGGGAGAACTGGATTTTGAAGAAAGATGATAAGCTAGGCTGTCCTTAGTAAGTTTGATGTAATGGAGAGCAGCCAGGTGAAAATGAAAGGATGAAAAACCAACTGTACTGTTATAAACTTTCTTAATACTAATAAGGATATTAAAAGAATGAGAGCACAAAAGGAAAACATATTTAAAGGGAATGTTTTTCCCATTGAGATAGAGGCTTGAGCACATGAATTACTAGGGAGTAGGGGAGTTAGGGCACCAGTGTAAGGCAGTTCCTGCTTTATTCACTCTTTCTGCCTTTTATATTTGCAAATACCTATATTTATATACATTCATAATTATAAGATATTTGTTATGTGCTTATGATGACCATATTTATGATGTTGAGTGTATACCATGCAGAGATTGAATTCTCCAGGACAAGAATCACATAAGAGTCAGAATAGCCAAA
>NW_011890552.1:0-351 GCF_000151845.1 Pteropus vampyrus
CAGATGTGTTCAGGTTTTGATTAATTAATCTCCTGCTGACTCCAACATCTTGAAGCCCTTCCCGTGATGACTCCAAGGTGTGGGGTGGTGCCTATGTCAGTGGCATGCCTGGAGAGGGGCACCCTAGGTCTGGCACAGCCTGGGCTTGCTCCTGGGCTGCACTGGGAGGTGGGTTAGGTTTGAGTTGGGGGGTCACACGGGCCAACTTCAGTCTTCCCCGACTGCCAGGAGGCTTGGGAAAGAAGAAACCAGCAGGACTGGCAGGAGTCTCAGAGGGCATGTGTCTAGTGCCCTTGATGTGCAGTGGGAGGGGCAGACCTGAGCACGGCAGGGCTTCCCTGTGGAGAGTAT
>NW_011890552.1:3261-4062 GCF_000151845.1 Pteropus vampyrus
TGGGCAAACAGAGCTTCAGGCGCCACCACACCCATGGCTCCTGAGCTGCCAGGACAGGACCCCTTTAAGCAGCCCCAGGACTGGATTGCCTGCAGTTGGTCAAGCCCTGAGGGCTTGGCCACTTTCCCTGGGGAGACAAGGCAGCAGTAGGGGACTGAGGACCGCTCCCCAGGCCCTCGGGATAGTTGCTGCAGACGTGGGAAAGCAGCTCGGGAGCTCTCGGGGGCTGGCCCCCTGCAGAGGAAGGGAGGGGATTGCAGGGAGAAGTACGGCAAGAGTCTCAGTCCACACGAGGGGCAGCAGAGGGGACAGAGATCGCAGATCTGACCTCTTGTCTCCACTCCACACTTTGACTTTCCTCGGATGATAAGGAGACACAGGCTGGGATGCTACCTGTGGCCAAAGTTCTCCTGTTGCCCCAGTCATCCCCCCACCCGCCACCTCCTCCCAGCCTTCCTTGCTCCTCACCAGCTTTTACTACCTTCCCTTAACCCTGTAGCAGCCTTATACCCTCTGATTCCTGCCACCTCTGGGGGTACCTCTCTCTGGGTTACAGCCTTATTCCTTTCTACTACAGACAAGTGAGGAGATGGGGTAAGGGGATGTAGCCACACGCTGTGTCTACCCGGCCTTGCTCAGTTTTGCCACCTGGGAGCTGGGTGGGGTCCAGGTCAGGCACTAAGGCTAGTCACTGTGTCAGGGGACCGAGGGTTACGATGGGCCAGGCCTCTGTGGCCAGGGAGGGTGGGTTACTTGGCGGTCCCTCTAGAACGATGTGGAATCCGTGAAAGAAAGCTTGCC
>NW_011890552.1:4112-4534 GCF_000151845.1 Pteropus vampyrus
CCTGTGGCCAAAGTTCTCCTGTTGCCCCAGTCATCCCCCCACCCGCCACCTCCTCCCAGCCTTCCTTGCTCCTCACCAGCTTTTACTACCTTCCTTTAACCCTGTAGCAGCCTTATACCCTATGATTCCTGCCACCTCTGGGGGTACCTCTCTCTGGGTTACAGCCTTATTCCTTTCTACTACAGACAAGTGAGGAGATGGGGTAAGGGGATGTAGTCCCACGCTGTGTCTACCCGGCCTTGCTCAGTTTTGCCACCTGGGAGCTGGGGGATGGGGTGGGGGTGGGTCAAAGTCAGGCACTATGGCTAGTCACTGTGTCAGGGGACTGAGGGTTACGATGGGCCAGGCCTCTGTGGCCAGGGAGGGTGGGTTACTTGGCGGTCCCTCTAGAACGATGTGGAATCCGTGAAAGAAAGCTTGCC
>NW_011890552.1:7419-9528 GCF_000151845.1 Pteropus vampyrus
GAAGGGTGACTGGAAGACGCGTGTCTTTGAGGGAGCTGAAGTATTTATATACCTAACCTACAGTCCCTGGTGGAGGGCTGTTCCCAAAGGAGTGTCAATTTTCTGGCATTTACTGCTTGACTGGGCTGCTGAAAGAAGCTAAGGGCCGGAGATGCCGGCAGGCAGAGGTTGACTAGAGAGCTTTTCACTGGTAAGGCCAATGGGGCCAGACGGGCCCCACCACCCACAATGGCCTTGCAGTGATTGGCAGACAGACCAACCCTGACTCACGGATGGGCAGGGAGAAAGAGGCTAGCAGGAGCAGGGGTGCGGAGGCCACCATAGGGTCTGCCACAGCCTTTCCCCCCTTTTCTCCAGGGGACCCTTTGGACTCTACCACCACAGGCCAGGCACAGAGGCTAGTGATTTCCACTTCAGTGTAAGGAGAACGTGAAGATGAATCCTGCAGAGAGAAGGTGAGTTTCAACCTCAGCCCTGTTAGAGTCATTGAGGGTTGAGTGATCGCCTCAGCCTCCTCTACCTGCTTAGCTTAGAAGGAAAGTAAGAGATGGCTCTTCCAGACTCTTCTCGTGGCCGCCCTCCCTACAGGCTACAACTCCCTCCTCTAACCCCACTCCCGGAGTGTCATTAGCCCTGCCTTTCTGCTGCCACCCACTACCAGGGAGAAGTTCAGCTTTTTTCCACCATCTTCCCTATTTTTCCTGTAGGTAGGTAGAGAGCACCCAGCTCACTAGGGTACTGAACGCCTGAAACCCTCGTACACCACCACCAAGGTGTAGGTGCATCTCTTTTGGCAAAATGTACTTAAGTGGACATACACATACCATATGACCCAGCGATTCCCAGATAGGTATATATGAAACAGGTACATAGATGTCCATGCTCCAAAAGGCACAGGCTAGAATGCTCACAGCAACACTATTCATAACAGCCCCTGAATGAAACCCCACCTGTCCATCAATGGTAGAGTGGATAAATAAATTGTGATACATTCACAGGGTGAAATTCTACACAGCAGTGAGAATGACCCATCTGTAACCACACACAGCAACGTGGATGAACCTCACAAACCTGGGGCTGAGTGAGAGAACCCAGATACAAAAGAGCCTACAGTGTATCTCACTCTACACAAAGTACAAGGACAAGAAAAACCAGCCCATGGTGTTGAAAGTCAGTTACTGCTACCCATTGTAATTGGGGGGTGCGATAGGGGTGGGCAGGTGGCAAACAGGACTTCTAGGGGGCTGGTAAGCTTCTGCTTCTTAATCTGAGTGCTGGTTAGATGAATGTGTTCAGCATATAAAAATTCACTGAGCTGTTTGGTTATGATGTATGAAATTTATGTGTCAATGCTGTACTTCAAGAAAAAGTTTTACATATATATTGCTGACTCACACTTGAGACTGGGAAGGGAGAAAGGGTTTTACATAAGAGGAACCTGAGGATCAGAGGGACAGTGACTCTACCAAGATTCCAGGCCTAGTTAGCGCCCTGGCAGGTTGAGGAACCAGCTCTCTCAATACCTGGCTTGTCATGTTTTCTTTTACATCACACCTGTGTGACAACTTGTGCCCTGAAGAGGACATGGGATTTCAGTGCCTCTGAGGATGAGCCTCTCTCTGAATTCTTCCCTCTTTTGAATGGCACAGAGCCATTTTACACGGGGCGAGTAGTTAATGCATCCTGAGACCTCACAGGAAGCATTTCTGAAAAGTGAGATTCACATGGTGGGAGAGAGTAGTAAGGAAGAGAAAGATCTTTCCAGAAAGGAGAAGGAACTAATATTTAGTGAATAAATACTATATTTGTTACCTATTGCTACATAATTAATAAACCTAAACCTAATAGCTCAAAGCAACAATGGGGGGGGGGGTCTGTGGGTCAGGAATTTGGACGTGGCTGAGCTGAGTGACTCTGGTTCAGGATCTCTTCTGAGGTCGTAGTCAGGATAAAGGCAAGAGCTACAGTCATCTGCAAGTTTGATGGGACAGGGGATCTGCTCACAAAGTTGCTGCTTCACATGGCTGTCAAGTCCGTGCCCTCTTTTCTGATCTTTCTTCCATTTGCTGCCAAGAATGTGGATGCCACCACACTGGACCATGAGAATAG
>NW_011890553.1:0-2167 GCF_000151845.1 Pteropus vampyrus
TCTACGCTACCCAGCCTCCTCAGCTCCTCCGTGACAGGTTATGTCTCTAGCATCTAAAGCATGTCAGTTTCTGCGGCTTCATGGCTTTCCTCGTCGTGCTCGCATATGGCACCTGCTAACTTTACTCCCGGGAATGCAATCATTTGTTAGCTACTTTGCATGCAGCGTTTCTTGCCTACTATTTTCTGCGTTATTGGGGGATGGAAGTTTTTTTTATGTGTCTTTCAAAAGTGAATTCTCCCCCTCACCGCCCCCAATCCTTTCAAAGTCGTCTACAGCCTTTTCCAGTGACTGGCACTTTCACGGGCTGTGCACACGTGCAACGTGATGGAACGTAATGTGCGTAATGTAATCTGAGGGATCGTAACGTATCATAATGTACATAACGTAACGTGACATAACGTAACGTGATGTACATGATGTACGTGACATGTAATGTAACCTAACCTAATTAACATGAAGTTACGTGGGGTAACGTACGTAAACAACGTATCGCAACGTGATGTGCTGTAATGTACATAATATAACGTAACGTGTCACAATGTGAAGTAATATAACGTAACGTGACGTATCGTAAGGTGCTGTGCCCTAATCTAATTAGCATAACGTAACGTAACGTATCGCAGCGTGATGTTACGTAATATACGTAACGTAAAGTAACATCGCAACGTAACGTATTGCAACGTGATGCAACATACATAACGTAAGGTAATGTAACGTAACGCATCGTAAGGTGCTGTAACATAACCTAATTAGCATAATGTATCGTATTGCAACGTGATGTACCGTACGTAACGTAATGTGACGTGTCGTATCGCGATGTTATGTAGTCCGTGTAATGTAATGTAACGTAAGGTAACGTAACGTACCGCAACGTAGTATAACATCGCAACGAGATGTAACGTAATGTACGTAACGTGCATAACGTAAAGTAACGTAACGTGACGCATCGTAAAGTGCTAACCTAACCTAATTAGCATAACGTAATGTAACGTATCACAACGTGGTGTAACGTAACACACGTAACGTAAGGTAATGTAACGTGTCGCAATGCAACGTGATGCAACATACATAACGTAAGGTAATGTAACGTGTCGCAATGTGCTAACCTAACCTAATTAGCATAACGTAATGTAACGTATCACAACGTGGTGTAACGTAACACACGTAACGTAAGGTAATGTAACGTGTCGCAATGTGACGTAAAACGTGCAGTAACAACCTAATTAGCATAACGTAATGTATTGCAACGTGATGTACCGTAACTTACGTAACGTAATGTGACGTATCGTATCGCGATGTTATGTAGTCCGTGTAATGTAACGTAAGGTAACGTAACGTATCGCAATGTGATATAACGTCACATACGTAACGTAAGGTCACAACGTGTTGCAACGTGATGTAACATAACGTACCTAACGTAAGCTAACGTAACATATCGTAATGTGCTGAAACCTAACTTAATTAGCATAATGTAACGTGATGTAATGTACGTAACGTAATGTGTCGCAACGTGATGTAATGTACTGTAACGTATCACAACGTGATGTAGCGTAATGTATCGCAACGTGATGTGATGTAACGTACGTAACGTAACGTGTCACAATGTGAAGTAATGTAACGTGAGGTATCGTAAGGTGCTGTGCCCTAATCTTATTAGCGTAACGTAACGTAACGTATCGCAACGCGATGTTACGTAATGTACGTAACGTAAAGAAACGTATCGCAACGTAACGTATTACAACGTGATGTAACATACATAACGTAAAGTGACGCATCGTAAGGTGCTGTAACATAACCTAATTAGCATAATGTAACGTAACGTCGCACGTAACGTACGTAACATGCAGTAACCTAATCAGCATAATGTATCATATTGCAATGTGATGTACCGTACGTAACGTAATGTGACGTATCGTATCGCGATGTTATGTAGTCCGTGAAATGTAAGGTAATGTAACGTAAGGTAACGTAACGCACCGTAACGTGGTATAACATCGCAACGAGACGTAACGTAACGTACCTAACATAACGATCATAACGTAAGGTAATGTAACGTGACGCATCGTAAGGTGCTAACCTAACCTAATTAGCATAACGTAATGTAACGTATCACAACGTGGTGTAACGTAACACACGTAACGTAAGGTAATGTAACGTGTCGCAA
>NW_011890553.1:2217-10963 GCF_000151845.1 Pteropus vampyrus
TAACCTAATTAGCATAACGTAATGTAACGTATCACAACGTGGTGTAACGTAACACACGTAACGTAAGGTAATGTAACGTGTCGCAATGTGACGTGTCACAACGTGCAGTAACAACCTAATTAGCATAACGTAATGTATTGCAACGTGATGTACCGTAACTTACGTAACGTAATGTGACGTATCGTATCTAGATGTTATGTAGTCCGTGTAAGGTAACGTGACGAATCGCAACGTGATGTTACGTCACGTACGTAACGTAAGGTCACAACGTGTTGCAACGTGATGTAACATAATGTACATAACGTAAGGTAACGTATCATAACGTGCTGTAACCTAACATAGCATAATGTAACGTGATGTAATGTACGTAACGTAATGTGTCGCAACGTGATGTAACGTATCGCGAGGTGATGTAATGTAACGTACGTAAAGTAACGTAACGTATCGCAACGTGATGTAACATACGTAACGTAAGGTAACGTAATGTGTCGCAACGTGATATAACAACGTAGGTAACGTAAGGTTACGTTAAGGTAACGTAACGTTTCGCAACGTAACGTAACGTACCGTGATGGGGCGTATCGTAACGATGTATAGACTCGTACGTAACGTAACGTGACGTACTGTAATGTGAAGCAACGTAACCTAATTAGCATAACGTAATGTATTGTATTGCAACGTGGTGTACCATAACGTACGTAACATAACGTGACGCATCGTATCGCGGTGTTATGTAGTCCGTGTAACGTAAGGTAACGTAACGTGGTGTAATGTAACGTAGCATAACGTGGTATAACGTAATGTGACGTGGGTACGCAACGTCCCGCTCTATAACCCAGCTGCGCAGCGAATAAACAGAACAGCTCAAGGCACACACATTTACCTCGCGGTGGGGTTCGGCTCGGGGGGCTTAGTTGGGGTACTCAGGTCCCAGCGCCCTGAAAGGTGACAGTTCCGGTTGCCGAATGACGAGTCAGCCTGGCGTCAACGAAAGCGTTGCAACAGTAGCTTTTAAAACCACTGTTACATTTATTATAAAAATAATGAATCTTTGCAAGGCTCCTTCTAAGACCCTGCGCCTAAACCCAGATTTCCAGCTTTTAGATTCTCTTCTAAAATAAATCTTTAAGCTTTGCATCTCAAAAACCTGTATCTCGGTCTACTAATAATGATTAGTGAATGATAAACGGGGGTCTGATAAGCTGTTGGCCCGTCACGGTAAGGAATCTAGAGTTTCCTCAAGGATAAGGGAGGGTTTATAAACATCTACGTCTCTATATCTACATAACTGTATTTCTGCACCTCTCTATATCTCTACATCTCTACATCTGTATAACTGTATATCTACATCTCTATACCTATCTATCTATATCTCTTCTGTTTATCTGTCATCCATCCATCAATCACCTATCATCTACTATCTTAGACTTTATTTATTAGAGCAGTTTTAGGTTACAGAGCAAAACTGAGTGGAAAGGACAGTGACTTCCCATATACCTCCTGCCCGGACACATGCCCAGCTGCTCCATTATCAGCGTCCCCCACCAAACGGTACATTTGTCAAAAGTGATGAACCTGCGTGGACACATCTTTATCACCCAAAGTCTGTAGTAGACATCAGGGCTCACTCTTGGTGCTGTATGCTCTACAGATCAGGACAAATGTATGGCCCATTACGGTATCACACAAAATCGTGTCGCTGTCCTAGAAGTCCTGTCTTCCTGCCCCACCCCCAATTTAAATATTGACGTGATCCTTCTTGCTCTTGCTCAGGTAATTTATTATTCAAAGGGAACATTGGAAGAAAGGAAGCGAGTTTCTATGAGTTGATACTTTCTTTTGCTTCTTGCATTAATATTTTAAAAAATGAAATTCTCACTTTTGTTAGATTTGACACCTAGCTTTCAAAAATTGGAATTTTGAGCCCTTTCTCAAAAACAAGGCCACGTTCCTGTGAAATCTCTGGCTTTACAGTACCCAAGAGGATATGTTGCGTCTCTTTGCCATCACTTAGCTGTCAGCAGACACGAACTAACTAGACAGTGGCTACTGCTCATGAAACTTCTCGGCAGGCAGAAGCAGCAAACCAGAGGTTGGCCAGAGAGAGCTCAGTCCACCACTGTGTTCTCAGGGCCGTGATGCAGACACACGCTGGGCCTCACAGTGCCCTTCCTTTCCTAGGTGTGGCCTTTTTGTGTGTTTCCATAACAGCTGTGCACGCTTCCCCATTATCTGTGGTTGTAGTGCACACAAATCACCACAAATACCGAATTCACAAATTCTGAACCGTTGCTCCTTGGGGAAACAGTTAGGGGTCTGCCAACCTCTGCTCGCAACAGTTTTATCAACTGATCAATACACAACCATGTTTTCTGTGTAAGCGAAGCTTACCTAACACTCATTTTCTGCGTGAGACACGCCACAGCTTCTTTCCATGTAGGAACTCTTCCTAGCAAGTCAGCACTGTACCCGGCAGTCATTTTAAGCAACAAAATCACCAACCCGAAGCACAGAAATGGGAGAAGCCTTTAGATGACGTGCTTAGAGTACGGGAGCTGAGGAAGGGGGGCAGGGCGCCGACCGCAGCGAGGAATGTGGGCGTCAGCCCCCTCCGGATTTTCTCCCCCTGTGCACATCCACGGATGACTACTGATTTGAGGCTTACACATAAATTTTAGCAAGGAGGCGAGCCTGCACACACGGAATCTACAAATAACGGGGATCAGCCACGTACCTTTTGTGAGAGACTGCGAACTTTCTGGGCGGGGACACAGACGTCACTCATTCTTGTTCCAGTGGACACAGCATCATGCCTGACTCTGGCAAATCCACAGGCTAACTCATTTTCAAACTTCTTAAAAATTACAGAGTTCTTTTTAAACCTGAAACCCAAATAAAAGAGATGAACTTGACACAAGTCCGTTTTCTCTGCGTGAATTTTGCCTTTCCCTTCGCCCCATGGAGGGCAGCGTGAATTGTACAAGCAGTTGTTACAAGGAAGCACCAACACTCTAGAAACCATGGTTTTCAGATTGTAGGCTCTTAGCTCAGTGCATCTGTCCTTACCCAATGCTGTCTCAGTCCCCAGGGGCTCGTCCAGTAAAACACAATGATATTCCTGCTCCAATAGGACACCGCCTGTGTTTCCTAGCTACGTGTCATTCCTGAGCTGTCTGCACTGTGATGACGTCTCATATGCAACAGCTGCTACCCAAACAAATATTTCGCCGCACATTGTAAATTGTCCAGCCGGTGTTTCAAATACTCTTTGTCTCACTGAGGATTATTTGGTAAAATAAACCCCTGGAAGTAATTAGTGTCTACTGTATGTAGAGTCCTGTGAGGGTGACATGAGCCCCCAAGATCAGTTAAGACGCGTGGTTTATGGGGACCTGCAGAGAAACGTGCCACTGACAGCGGTGTCTATGTCGGAGGTCTTTTAGAGTGCTTGCAACACATTTTTGTGTCCTAAGTCACCCCTGCACGCAGTTACGGGGGGCGTGTGCTTACACACTTGAGGCTTGATCATGTAAAACACAGTTAGATCTTAATCTGTGTCAACGCCAACTCCGTGACGTTTTCAACATACTTGGTCCCTGGTTCTGGCAGAGAATCGGGGTGACGTAGCCAACAGTTTCCACATCTGCCAGCTCTGCTTTCCTTGGCCTGTCGTGGCTGTGGTACACAGTGTTCCCACGGTCCCAGGCCTCCAGAAACTGTGCGTGGGTACATGTCCCCTTACCCAACCCCAGTGTTCTGGAACATACACCGCCATAAAACAGTGTGACAGCAGTCGAGATGACCACTGACGTCTTCTGCCTCCTGTCTGCTATAAACCCACACGAGGAAGCAGCCAAATTTCCTGGCTTGAAAGTTCTCGGGATCAGCGGGTATCCACGGCATGGCCCTGAGTGGCTGTTTGGCACAGGGCAAGGCTGAGCATAGCCGGTGGGGCAGGAGGGGACAGTCAGAGGGGACAGTCAGAGGGGACAGTCAGATGGTCCAGGGGGAGGCCGGGCTGTGCTCCGCCCCAGGACTGTCGGGTTCACACCGAACCCCCATTTTCAAGATCAGTTCGAAAACTCCGGGCAGAACTGGGCTTCTACAATGCCAGCAGGTGCGATCGGGGGTGGCTCCGGCATCGGGTGACGGCGAGGGCGGCGTGCGGAGGACGCGAAGCTGGTCAGGACGGGGGACATAAGGTCGTGGTCCATTCGGACAAAACACAGTCTTACGACGAATACACACTGAAGAGGGGTTTGCCTTCCTGGTCTTGCCCATTCTGTGCGTGTGATCATTTAAGCATTCATTGGCAAAATACCAGCAGACTAAAAAGACACGCCGGGCAGTGGACATGTCAGTCTAGAAGAAATAGGAAAATGAGGCCTTGCTTACTCTTCACTCACTCGTCTGAAATAATGCACTGTGGCTATGAAGCGTAGAGGAGATGACCATATCCTTTGAGAATCTTAATTTGTTTACTTCTCAAATTCAGCTAAGCCGAGTATTTATGTGGCTATCAAGATCAAAAAGAGAAGTATACATTTTGTTTTTGAGAATTCGAGTTTTTTACCATTTAAATTTGTCTTCGTGCCAAAATAGGCCTAAAAGTCCTTTCATTTTAGATGACTAAATTGACTAACATTTAAATAGTTCCCTAGGTCTGCACTGCTGCATGTTATTGTTTTCAAATTCTCTATCTTGTGAAAGATAGGTAAACTGGAAAGTTTTTTTTTTCTTGTTTTGTTTTGTTTTTTTGTAAATCTCCAGAGTTGAATTTGTGCTAATTTTGCCACAGAAGTGTGTTGTGCTAATAAATGTTAGATAATTCTGTCTTCATTTTTGTCGGAAAAAAATAGCTATTACACGTATTTGAGCATTCTAAGGTGTTTTGGGAGGTGAAATCCATTCTGAGTTGTGATTTTTCTTGGATGCGACAAATTTTCCTTTGCTATTTTAACAGGATAGATTTCTAATATAAAATTATGTGAGTTATTTAAAGGACTTGGTTAGTTGACTTTGATTAAATAATAATTTACTTCAATCGAGTGATAAGCGCACTGATATAAATTAAAACTACACAGAAGAAAAAAACCGAAGGAAAAGTCTCAAAACTTAAGTGCAAGAAATTGCAACTTAAAACATTTTAAACTCTTTTCTTAAATTAAGTCGATTCGATGAGAAGATGCGATGTGGCGGGAAGAAAGGTTACTGGACTTGGAGCCGGAGGAGCAGGAACATCTTAGTCCTGAGGCTGGCATCGTGGCGTTCAGCCACCTGAGAGTGGCCATTTATTCATCGTGCGCTCACAGAATTGAGTGAGGTGACTTTGTCTTGGCACACAGAGGTCCTCACGTAAACCATGATCTTGATTCAGACGTTGCCCCCATGCGGTACGATTCAGTGACCGCCAAAGGTAGGTCACAGGAGTCACCCCTTCGTGTCACGTGACAGACACGTACTTCACATTTCAAAAACCATTGGCTTAACATCTGTCTTTACCAAGAGACTATACGTGGGGCGAGGCAGGGAATGCGATGTTTGTTTGGACTCTCGTTTTGTTCACTGTTCAACCCAACCCTTGGCACATAGTAGATGCCTGAGAACCAGTCCTTGTAAACGGATAAGGGAATTAATGAACACTAACCGTTTAAGGCAGCCGTTCCTTTTTCGTGTTGAGGACGTAATATAAGCAGAGTTTCTCCAGACGATGATCCATGCATTTTTTTTTTAAATCCCTTTCAATACGCATCTGTTATTTTGAGGAGCAAAATAATCTTCAGCAGGTACCCGCTTAAGAATGGGCGGTCATTCACTTTTTAAAAAGGAACGTCTTCCACTGTGGTATTTACCATTTGAAATACCAAAGGGAGGGAGCGACTTCTGCCTCGGACTGTTGATTCCTGGCCCTAAAATGCTGCTGGGCCCTACCTGGCCAGATGATTGACATGATTCACACTCCCTCTCACGTTCCCGATCGGTCGTACTTGTGTTTATATCGACTTCTACATTGTCTAGCTCGCAGGGTGTCTGTGCCTGTCAGAACAATGGGATAACGGAGAGGAACCACCGTACGAAACGGTGACTGATGGGATGGTTGTCTCCTCCGCCCCCCGCTCCCCAGTCCATTCAAAGCTTGAAAGCTCAACCCGATGGGACGGTGTTAGGAACTGGGAGCCTTCGGGAGGTGATGTCATGGGGTGGAGCCCTCATGAGTCAGATCAGTGCCCTCATAAAAAAGACCCCAGAGCTCATACCTCATACCTTCCACCACGTGAGGACACAGCGAAAAGATGGCATCTATGAACCAAGAAGCAAGTCGTCACCAGACACTGAATCTGCAAGTCGTCGCCAGCCACCTCGATCTTAGACTTCCGGCTTCCAGAACTGTGAGAAATAAATGCCTATTGTTTATAATCCATTAGTCCATGGTATTCTGCTATGACAGACTCACTGGACTAAGACAAACGTATTATTGTCAATCAGAATAGCCCCTGGATATATTCTTCATGCAGATGCAAAGCGCTATGAATTACCTTCTAAATCAGAGAATAGTAATGGAGCGAAGAGACGAAATAAAAACATGGGCAAAAGATTATTTATGACGATCTCAGTCATCCGTCAAACTTTATTCAATCTAAACATGTTTTCCTCACTCACGGCTTTCTATAATTCCAAGACGAGGTACCTATATTAAAAAACCCAATTATTTACAACTACCTTCCTGATCAATCATTTAAAATGTCAAATGGTAACTTAGTCCAGTCCTTAAGAGAACTGGAATAATCAGGTGTCATGGTCAGTGGCCACGTCGGCTGCTGTCTTTGAAGCTCTCATTTGCTTTTTTGAATATTCCTATTGGGAGGGCAGGATTTCAACAATTACTGTCACAAAGCTTCTTTCTCTAGCTTTATACACAGTCCTAGCAACAGTTTGCCATGGTGACAACCTGTTTTCTATTCATCTTTCCTTTTTTTTAATTCTACGTTAACTCGTATCGGAAAAGAGAGGATCCGACAGGCTCCAGCACACTGAGAGACAAACATCGATGAAACGTTTCACCACCGCGTCCCTGCGGACGACATGGCCTAGGACGGCGGCGAGGAATCCAGAACTGCAGAAAATCGGACTTTGCAGATGTGCAGGTGCTCCATATAAGCCCTGGGGTTATGGCTCTCTCGGCAAGGTTGCAGGTAAAAGCACAGCTGGCTTTGAAGCGTCAGTGGCCTTCCATATTGTCTTTGTTGCTAATCACCAGCAATGAAATTGTATACATAAAGATATATAGATAGATGAGATCATATATGTTACACGTACATGACAGATTATGTATGCTATATGTCACACGTAAATAAAATACGTATGTAAATAAAATCATACACATATCTGCTTACGATCTACTTCTCTTTTTCTTAAATTTCTTTTTCAATTACTGTTGACATACAAGATGTATTAGATTCAGGTGTATAACACAGTGGTTAGATATTTACATACCTTACGAAGTGATCGTAATAAGTCGAGTCCTCACCTGGCACCGTACGTAGTTATTACAATATGATTGACTATGTTCCCGCTGCACATACCTGGGACTATTCCGTAACTACCAATTCATACTCCTTAATACCTTTCACCTTTTTCACTCATTCCCATCTGGCGACCATGAACGTTCACTGCAGCATTATTTACAACAGCCAAGATATGGAAACAACCTAAGCATCCATTGACAGATGACTGGATACAGAAGATGCGATACATATATACAACGGAACATTACTCAGCCATAAAAAATGAACTATATCCATTTGCCACAACATGGAGGGACCTGGAGGGTATTATGCTAACTGAAATCAGAGAAAAAAAGTATTATATGATTTTCCTTATATCTGTAATCTAAACAAAAAAGAAAGAAATGAACCAATGAAACAGAAACCAAGCCGTACGCAGTCACCAAACTAATGGTTGCCTGTAATCCAGTGCCGTAGGTGTCTTTTGGTGTCTGATATCGTTCACGCAAGAAAACGAACATCGTCCAAACGTTATTTCTTGTATACTTGGCTCTCGATTGTAATATTTTGGGTCAACAAACAAAACCACGTTCGAAATGACATGACATCATACTTTATACAGACCCCCTCCCCGGGGGTAGGGGAGGGAGAGTGCCCTCAAACTTCCCAGCAGTCCACTTGCCAGCGTCTAAGAGAATTTTTCCAGGGCATAAATACTCAAGTGTTTAGTGTTTGTCTAATTAGTAACTAAAAGAATCTGGATTCCACACGGGATTCCACACGAGTCTGCGAAATAATACATTGTTTGTTATAAACGTTTACCTAAGCCCATAGATAACCTTATGTGAATCATCTTTTCGAGGTGGTAAAATACCCAAGATAAGATCATGTTTGTGAACGTGTGTTTACGTAGGCAAGAGTATGGCTTATATGTAAATGCCTGGGAAACATATTTTTAAATGGAACAATTAAAATAATGTATCTAAGTATTACAGCACAGGCGGACGTTGGCCATATTGGATTTGCTAAGGTCGTATGTCATTTTCAAATATCCTGGGGTAGGAGGAAAATGCAGGTTATTTCATGGGGTTTAGGAGGAGAGTCGTCTGATGAGGATGAATGCTTTAGATCCCAAAGCAGATAAGGTTTAGGATTTTTCACTTTTAAATCAAGGATCTCTACACAAGGAACAATATTAAAGATAATCTCCTTCAATCCTTTTAATTTTAAGGCTATGAGAC
>NW_011890553.1:14363-15659 GCF_000151845.1 Pteropus vampyrus
TTGGAGGCCAGAAAGGCCGCTCCAGTGAATCGAGCAGCTTGGGCACAGCCCGCTCGTGGGGACAGCAGGAGGCGGGCAGAGGGGATGTCACGTTTCATCGACCTGCGTTAAGTCTGGGAAGTTAAGTCCTCTTCCCCCGTCGCTGTGGAAAGCCTGGGGTCGCACAGGGAGGTGTGTGAACTTCTGCTGCAGACGCCGGGGGCGTGTGAGATAATTCAGGGGGGACCAGAGCATCGCCACGGGAGGGGTTCGTCACCTGTGCCGTTTCCGGGAAAACCCCGATAGCCCAGGGCTCCTATTTCTGCCGCCGGCCTGTGTCCCAGGCTATTCCCCTCCCCCGCCTGGTTGACATCATTACTCAGCCATTACCTAGAAAAAACTCACCGTGACCAACCTGTACGTGCAGTAAGAAGGTCGCTGATTATGTTTCTCCACTCTTTGACGCTGTTTTATATGAGAGTTTGGTAGTTTTCATTCATAAATCTTGTCTTCACCCTTCTGCCCAAGGAAACAGCACTTATGGCTCCCTTCCCAAAGAACTGCACAGAGACTCTCCCTCTCCCCCCGGCCACATCTTCCGCAGAGACTGGAGCGGAATGGAGACGGCGATGGCCTTTCGATAGTCAGCTGTCACTAGAGTAAGATGCCAGCTACTGTCTCTAAATATCTGTGTGTGTAACAGTGAACTGTTGTTCACACACGTCTTTATACAGAGATTTAACAGAAGGTTTTTCTAAGGCTAAAACTCAATGCATCAAAAGCTCCTGTGAGGACAGAGGCAACAAATAGAGCTCTGTGCTACTTCATTTTCCAACGTTTTCACAGAAAAACCCACCGCCCCCGGTGGGGGAGGGAAGTGAAGAATTTTATCTCAAACGCTCCAGGAAAGTCAGACTAGGTTCCATGAGCTGTACCAACTCCTGCCCAGAAAAAGGTCATTTGGACACTCAGCGAGACCCAGTCCGTGAATTCTCTCGGGGACAGCCTGAGTGGGGTCCCCAGGTGCGAGGGATTTCCACGGTCCCTCCACGTGCTGGGACTCGGCGCTGTCAGGCTGCGAGATGCCTTCGCTGCTGTCTGTGCAGCGCTCGGGGCCAGGGCATTGGGCTGAGGCTGAGATCGCATCTCGCAGCCGCGACCGAGGCAGAATCCTGGCTCCTGAGACCGTTAAGGAAAATTATCTGCAACCTTGCATGTAAAAATATGCAAAGTTTAGACCTGCTCTGTTTACTTTCTTTTTCACTGCTGCAAACTCTTCTTTCTTTGCCTCCCTCCCTCCCTCCCTCTCTTTCCTTC
>NW_011890554.1:0-599 GCF_000151845.1 Pteropus vampyrus
CCGGCCATGGGAACAGAAGGGGAGAGGAGGCTGGAGGAAGATGGGGAGAGCCCGTGATGCCGAAGCCAGGGGGAGAGATGGTGACCAGCGGGAGACTCCGGGTGGCAGGGACGCCAAGTTCCTGGATCTCTGCGGGGTTCTCGCCGTGCGCCTGGTGAGTGCACGTTCAGCCTGGTCGGGGGGAAGCTTGGTACCCCAAGAGTGAGCACAGGAGGCTTCGCGTGGAGGCTGGGCCGTTTCATCCCGATGGCAGCAGCGAGGACCAGGTCACTTCTCTCCCCCGCCAAAGGCCAGTGCTAGGTCAGTGGCTCGGTCCCCTGAGCTGACCCTGTGACCAGCTCCTTTTACAACTTGCTGTGTTGTCCCTAGAGGTGTCGTCTAAGTCTGCCTGGTCAAGGCCAGCTAGCAACCACACGGCCCCGTTCCTGTCCCCAAGTTGGGGACAGCGGACACCAAGGGCAAGCAGTTTCTTTGAGAGCTGCCCATACAGCCCCATTCAGATCCTCCACAGGCTGGAACTCAGTGACCTGGCCATGGCTGCTGGCAAGGAGTCTGGCCGTAGAGTCACCGGCATGTGGCCAGACAAACCCAAGGGGTTT
>NW_011890554.1:649-955 GCF_000151845.1 Pteropus vampyrus
CCAGTGCTAGGTCAGTGGCTCGGTCCCCTGAGCTGACCCTGTGACCAGCTCCTTTTACAACTTGCTGTGTTGTCCCTAGAGGTGTCGTCTAAGTCCGCCTGGTCAAGGCCAGCTAGCAACCACACGGCCCCGTTCCTGTCCCCAAGTTGGGGACAGGAGACACCAAGGGCAAGCAGTTTCTTTGAGAGCTGCCCATACAGCCCCATTCAGATCCACAGGCTGGAACTCAGTGACCTGGCCATGGCTGCTGGCAAGGAGTCTGGCCGTAGAGTCACCGGCATGTGGCCAGACAAACCCAAGGGGTTT
>NW_011890554.1:1005-3167 GCF_000151845.1 Pteropus vampyrus
CACACACACACACACACACACACACACACACACATTCCTGCTGAGACTTTTATTGGAATTACTCGGACCTGTAGATCAATTTGGACAGAAATGACATCTTTACAAAATTGAGTATTGAACCCATGAACCTGTAGTTAAGCCTTCTTTAATTAATCTCAATAACGATTTGTAGTTTTCTGTGTAGAGATTTTGAACGTCTTTTGTTAGATTTATTCCTCTGTTTTTGATATTCTTTGAAGCTATGGTAAATTGTATCTTATTTTTAATTTTCATTTTCTAATTGTTACTAGAATTTAGAAATATAATGTTTATATTGACCTTGCTAAATTCATTTATTAATTCTAGAGTTTATCAGTATATTTAGAAATTTTTTCTACCCAAGCGATCATAAGATCTGTAAATAATGCCAGTCTGTTTCCTGCCCTTGTATCTTCATATCTTTTATTCTTCTCAATTTACCAAACAAGAGATTGCATCTGGCAGGCTTTATTTATTTAAGTGTCATATACCTATACCTTCACCCCTTCTCAAATAGTGCAAGGACTTCGCAACATTTTAACTTTATTTAGCCCTTTCTCACCCTTTGGGCTACTGTTATAACATATTGTAATTCTGTAATTCTGTATCTATTTCTATGTATTTAACCTCCAATAACTTACCATGACTCATTTTGTATAATCAGCATTTATTAAGATTTCCCCACTTTTTAATTCTTCCTGTCGTTTTTCGACCCTTCCTGTGTCTCCATGCTTCCCTCTGTTGTAATTTTCTTTCTCTGCTTAAAGAATTCTCTTTAGTATTTTCCTTAAAGTGAATCTGCCACTATAAATTATCTCAGCTTTCATTCGTCTTTAAGTGTCTTTATTTTGACCTCATTTCGGAAGCATATATTCTCTGGGTATAGAATAGACTTCCACACAATCCCTACCAAAATACTAACTGCCTTTTTTTTTTTTTCCACAAGAGACGCCTATCCGAAAATCCATATGGATTTTCAAAAGACCACGAGTCGCCAAAACAACTTTGAAAAAGAAGAATGCAGATTGAAGACTTACACTTTTTGATTTCAAAACCTATGACGAAGCTGCGGTGATCAAGACATAAACTTACTGGCATAAGATAGACATACAGCTCAGTGGACTAGAATTGAGAGTCCAAAAATTAAAACATATATCTATGGTCAATTGATTTTCAACAAGGGTGCCAAAACTATTCAATGGGGGAACGAATAATCTCTTCGACAAATGCTGAGTGCTGGGACAACCGGACAGCCACATGCAAAAATATGAACGTGGACCCCTACCTCACACCACCTACAAAAATTAGCTCAAAATAAATCAAAGACCTGGTATAGCTAAAATGATAAAGTTCTTAAAAAGAAACAGATATAAATCTTTATCACCTTAGATTAAGCAACAGTTTCATAGACGTGAAGACCCAAAGCACAAGCAACGAAGGAAAAAAAAAAAAAACAGATCAATTAGACGTCATCAAAATGAGAAACTTTTGGATTATAAAGAAATTATAAACAAAAAATTATAAAGAAAGTGAAAGACAACCCACAGAATGGAAGAAAATTTTACAAAACATATATCAGATAAGGGTCTATGCTCCAGAATATATTACAACTCAACAATAAAAAGGATGAATAACTCAACTTAAAAACGGGCAAAGGATTTGAACAGACATTTCTCCAAAGAAGACACACAGGTGGGCAATAAGGACGTGAAAAGGTGCTCAATGTCATTAGTCATCAGGGACGTGCACCTCCATACAAAGAAAAACAATGAGATGCTAACATCACATCTATTAGGATGCCATAATTTTTTAAATAGAAGGGAACAAGTATTGGTGAGAATGTGGAGAAATTAGACACCTCATACATTGTTCATGAGAACGCAAAATGGTACAGCCTCCTTGAAAAGGCGTCTGGCGGTTCCCCAGGCGCTCAATATGGAGTCACCATATGGCCCATCGATTTCACTCTTAGGTATCCATCCAAGAGAATTAAAAACACGTGTCCCCCACAAAAACGAGTACGCACATATTCATAGCAGCATTACTCACAATAGCCAAAAAGTGGAATTAACCCAGAAGTCCGTAAACCCATGAATGGATCAATAAAAAGTGCTTACCAATCAATGGAATATTATTCAACTGCA
>NW_011890554.1:3239-4737 GCF_000151845.1 Pteropus vampyrus
AACAAAGAAAATTTACTTAAATATGACATTCCCTTGTCAAATGACACTCTGAGGTCCCCGTATCAATTATGATAATGGGTCATTCCCTTCAAAAGCGAGAGCCATAATTTTCAGAAAATACACAATTTTAAAGACGCATCAAAATGTGTGTGTGTGTGCCCGCGCACGTATGTGTGTTCGTGTGTGTCCGTGTGTGCGTGTGCGTGCACATGTGTGTCCGTGTGTGCGTGCGTGTGTGTGTGCGTGTGTGTGCGTGCGTGTGTGTGTGTTTTAAGTATCTACTTGTTTCAGACGCTTCTGGCTTTCATTTCAACCCTCTCCACCTCCCCTCTCATTCCAGGTAGTTCTGAGCAGACTCGAGTTGGCTTTGGGGGGTACAGGTGAGCATCCCTATCTCAAGCCCACGTGGGGCATCTCCAGTAGCAGGTGATACCGGGGGCCAATCAGCATTGACTCTTGCATAGCCCACAGATGTGGGGAGAAAGAGCCTGAGGTCCACCCCTGACCATCAGTGGACAGGAGTTGGTGGACACATTCTTCCCCAATCCTTCCCCAGGAAGACAGTCCCAAGACTGGTTTCATAAGGCTCCTCAAAGGGTCCCACCAAATGGACCCACCTGGCCCATTCAATAACACGTCTTCCTGTGTCTGCCTTGCCGACCCTCACGTCTGCTCCCTAGGCCTACGTTCCCAAGTAAATCACCTTCACACAAGCTTTTTTAGGCCCTGCTTTCAAGGGAAGCCAGATCAAGAGTGGCTTGAGTTTATTACAAAAACAATCCCCTGCTTAATTATTACTTCTAACGTTTTAATATCCTACCATGGAAATTAAATGGGAATATTCCATTACAGTTTTATCCATGAAGCTTCACTGTCTCATAATGACACCTGCCGGAATTATGCTGGTAATAATTAAATAGCGTATCTACCTGTGAACCGCAGGGGCAGGGCAGGGCAGTGGATGGAAAATGGACTTTGAGTTTCCAGTCCAGCCTCACCTCTTACCAAATGCGTGACCTTAGGCAAGTCACCCGACCTCTCTGAGACTCATCTGTGAAATGACCTTAACACAATAAAACTAGAAATTAACGACAACTGCAATCATGAACAGCCCTTTCTCTTTAAAAGGTAAACACTTCTAATAGCTCAAGTCAATGAGGAAACATAAAATGAAATTGAGGAATGTTTTGAAAATAACAGCGACAAAAATGCAGCACATCAAAATGTCTGCGATCGAACAGCTGAAATGTGGAAGAAAATTATACCCCTTCTCCAACGTTAGCAGCCATGGAAAGAAAATTTACCCCTTCTCTAACGTTAGCAGCCATGGAAAGATGAAAACAAATTCGCTAAACGCCCAACACGAACTAGAAGACTAACATGCAAGAGAGGGCGAAAGTTTATTTTTTCAAATTTCAAAGAAAATGGACAGCCCTCTGGAAAGATTTTTCATGGGGGAAAAAGGTAAGGAAAGAAATAAACGAAACTACGGATGAAG
>NW_011890554.1:14282-16120 GCF_000151845.1 Pteropus vampyrus
CGATGCCACGCAGCCCTTTCTCTGACCATGTGCTATTAATTTAGAAGTTTGTTAAAAAGAAAAGAGATCACTCAGAGAGCACTGCCATCCTCACGTAGGGAGGAAAGACTGACTTCTCCCCGCGCCCTCTCCCCCTCCCCCTCTCCCCGTCGCTGGGACAGCTGGGTCTGTGCGACAAACAGGCAGATAAACAGGAGAAAACGCTCGCGCGTTTGTTACGTTATGATATCGCGTGCATGAGACATCACAGGGGAAAAAGCGAAAACCAAGAGGTGAGATCTGGGAGCTGCCAGCCGTTTGGTAGGGAAGGGGAGGCAGGATTCTCACGGGAAAGGACGGGGTTTTCGGGCAGGTGACTGGGCCCGACAGTGGGAGGCACGACAATTCATGCCCGAGTTTGTCCCTTCTAGTCTCCTTCCCTACGGCGAGTCCATCTTGCTGGCTGATGGAACTCGGGGAGCGGATTTGTGACCTCGGAGGTGCTTTTGGAGGATCTGTTATGTCATGGCGCAGGTGAGCTGTCCACTCCTGAGCCCACGTGTCTGCTCGGGTTTCTCCTGCCACCCCAGGCCAGGCTCCCCCGCGTGGGTCCCTTACGGCAGCCCACGCAGGCCTGGCAACCTGGCCACGGTCGGTCTGGCTAATTTCGTCTGAGATGCCGTCTCATTGGGAATTTTTATAAACTTGTTTTGTTCATAGCTTCGGACTCACCATCTCTTCCATCCGCCTCCACAGGGCGACTGGAAATGATCCTTTTATGATGTTTCCCTCTTTTTCAGCTGGAAAGTTGGCAGCAGCGTGGCTGAGGAGCGGGGCGGAGAGTCTGCGTTGGCCTCGCAACGCGACCCTTCTGAAGACGAGAAGCGTTGCGGTTTGTTTCGTAGATCGACAGAGCCCTGCTGTGTTCACTCGGCTCCACGCTGGAAATCCGAGCGGGCGGACAGATAGAATCTCACCGCAGAGAGTCCTCGCCCTAAGAGACAGCGCTCTCCGCGTGTCGCGTGAAGCTGGATGACAGGAGTCAGCGCTTGGCGTGCAGGGGGCCCGGAGTGCCATCGTGACTTGGGTGCTTTATTTTCCCCGTAAGCCAATGTCCCCCCAGCATCGTCCCTTTCTAGAAAGATGTCACAGTATGTACAGGAAGCATGGAGACACCCGACAAAGAAGGCAGGGTGGGTATGACCCGTCTCAGTCACAAAGCAGCAGGGGTGGAGAGGGGACGCCGTGGACTGGCCAGAGGGCAGCGAGGATGGAAGGACACCCCTTTCCTCACTCAGAGCCGGTCTCCTGGGACAAGGATGCCCGGACAAACACCGAAGGGGGCTCGGTCGGTCCAGAGCCCGCTCATTCCCACAGCATGTCGAGCACTGCGTCTCAGACACAGAGGTGCACGAGATCCACTCCTGAAGTTCAAAGGAGCCATCTGTCCACCCGGAAAGACAGACACCCGCTGGGCGGGGACAGATAACAGCTGGGGCGGGGGCCTGACAGAGGCTCCAAGCGGGGAGCCGAGCAGGGCCGGGCGCGGGGTGGGCTCCAGCGTGCCCCCCTCCATGGAGGGGAGAGGAGGCTCCTGCAAAGGTCCGAAAAACATTATTATCATGGACCTGGGGGCGGGGACTCCCACCGCGTGTGCTCATGTCACCGTTTCAAGTGCTTACGTTTTGTCACCGAGGCCCCTTTCTGAGTGGGAGCATCTGAGAGGGTCTGAGGGGTGATCTCAGCAGTCAGCAGCAGAGACCAGCACCTGGCATTTTGGGAGGGACCCTGGGACAAGCTCCTCACAGGCCAAGCAGCGAATTCGAAGAAAGGACGGCCCGTGGTGATCAAAGACTAGC
>NW_011890555.1:0-704 GCF_000151845.1 Pteropus vampyrus
CTCCTTACCCAGGGCAGAGACAGGGTACAGGGTGCCCCTCCACGGCCAAGCCTTCAGTAACTCCCTGGGGACAAAGTGGCAGAGACGTGGCTGTCATCTGTCGGGGGAGGGCCCCCAAGCCCGCCGAGAAGCATCTGCGCAGGTGCGTGCACTGGCTGGGCTGTGAACTCTGCTGCTGGCTGAGACTGAGGGACCCAGGCCCCCAGCGTTTGACTCCGAGGGCAGAGCCGGGTCCCCAGTGAGTGAACAGGCCCTGCCGGCCGGGCCGCGAGGCCCCAGGTCCACGGGGAGCTGTGCAGGGAAGACGGGCAAAGCCCACTGGCCGCTTCTTCGCGCGTGGGGCGGGCCCCCCACTGCGCTGAGGGGCACTGAGCGACAGCATGGGTGTAGCTCGACTGGACCCCTCCAGAAGACACACACACCTGCTGGCCTCCTCCGGCCCCCTGGGGGCTGCTGGCTTGGCTCGGGTGTTCCCATGGCCGGGAAGACACCCCAGGCCAGGGCATCTGGAGGCACGAAAGCCCCAGGCCATGGGAAGGCTGGTCCCCAGCTCGCCGCAGAAGGTGGGTTCTGGCTCCGGGAGGAGCAGCGAGCGCGGGGCCAGGGCGGGGCTGGGCGCTCGGTCCTGACAGCACCCAGGGCCCAGCCCCGGCCCTCAGGCCGCCCTTCCGTTTGGAGCCCCGAGTGTCAATATCCCACTTCCT
>NW_011890555.1:3499-4569 GCF_000151845.1 Pteropus vampyrus
GTCCACGACAGGTCCCTGGCCTCGTCCCCGGTCCAGTGCCATGCCCCACGTGCCCAGCATGTGGTCTGCCGTGGACACTCAACCAACGTCTGGGCGAAAAAGAAGGGAGAGAGAGAAATCAAACAGGACCAGTGAGTGGCCGTGGGCACACGTGGCGAGGCGCAGGGTCCCTCACTGCCGAAGGGGGCGCACTCCGACCTGCGCGAGGGGCGGTCTGCCCGGCTGGAGGCAGCACGGACAATCCTGGAAGCCTAGGTCGCATTCTTTGTTTTCGGGGGGGAAAACCCCGCATTTTTTTCCAGATGCACAGAAGAAAGTTGGCTAATTTCGAGGGTTTCCACGGGGAATCCTTTTGAACAGAGAATAATGGCCCCCGGATTTATGTTTGATAAATGACCATTTCCTACACCAAATCTCCATAACGCGGTGATCACCCATATGCTCCGAAGCCAGAGCCACCGCAGGGACCGGCGCGCCCCTTGTAACCTCCATCCCACCGAAGCTACCAGGGTGCCACACAGTCCAGGGTGTCCCAGCTCCTCCGCCGAGCCAGGCCGCACCCTTCCCCTCACCGCTGACCGCGGCCGAGCCGTGACGGGTGACTGACTCACGGCGGGACCAGAGACACAAGGACACGTCTCGCTTCACACGGGGGCTTAGGAACAAAGGACTCCCTCCCGCAGCCTGCCCCCCGAAAGCACGCTGAATCTGAAAAATTACCGGGACCCCTGAATAAAGAAATGCAGACACTTTCTTGACGGCGCTTTATTAATTTGTAAATACAATGACTGACTTTTCAAACGTTCTAATTTAAATGTATTGATCTATTTTTGTTTTGTGGATTTTCTGCCCAAATGTCCCGGAGGAAATGGGCGGCTGACCCTTGACCACCGCACTTGCCCAAACTGTGCCAAAGCATCGGGGAGGAGCTGAGCCCACGGCATGCCCCGGGGGCCGTCCGCAGACTGGCACGTCTGTGCCCAGTTCAAACGGGACAACTTTCCTCTAATAACGGGGTCGCCAGCCCTAACCTGGGACGTGGGACGTGAGCACAGGGCTGGCTCGGCAGG
>NW_011890555.1:5567-7475 GCF_000151845.1 Pteropus vampyrus
CTCCCGCAGCCTGCCCCCCGAAAGCACGCTGAATTTGAAAAATTACCGGGACCCCTGAATAAAGAAATGCAGACACTTTCTTGACGGCGCTTTATTAATTTGTAAATACAATGACTGATTTTTCAAACGTTCTAATTTAAATGTATTGATCTATTATTGTTTTGTGGATTTTCTGCCCAAATGTCCCGGAGGAAATGGGCGGCGGACCCTTGACCACCGCACTTGCCCAAACTGTGCCAAAGCATCGGGGAGGAGCTGAGCCCACGGCATGCCCCGGGGGCCGTCCGCAGACTGGCTCGTCTGTGCCCAGTTCGAACGGGACAACTTTCCTCTAATAACGGGGTCGCCAGCCCTAACCTGGGACGTGGGACGTGAGCACAGGGCTGGCTCGGCAGGCGGGTGGCAGCAACCGGTGGGAGAGGAGTCGACGTGCCAGCCAGAATGTGAACGAAAGAAAGTCCATTTTTCTGACAAGGTCTCACGTGGGTGTTTTGATGAGATTTAAACCAGGGAGTGAAAAGCACCCTCCTCTCCCCACTTCCTCTGCTCCAACAAAAGGATTTCAGTAAGAAATATTTGCTGCTTTCCCCAGGAGCGACCTTCATGGGGGTTTAGGAAGCGAGGCTCCAATACATTAAAGATATTTGGATGGGGGCACAGGGGCCAAGGGACAGACTAAAAGGGCCCATGTCTATCTGTCAGGCTGTCCCCCATCAAGGCCTCGCCCACTTCCTGTCACCCACACAGCAGGCCGTTCTCAAGCATGGCACTCCGATGCCCAACCCTCAAGGGTGCCCTTGCCCCGGCCGGCAAAGCCCACGTGACCTGGGCCACCACGGCCGCACCTCCCTGTGTCTCTCCTCCCCGGCCCCAGCTCCTGCAGCAGGCAGTCCGTCCCCACCTCAGGACCTGTACCCTGCTCCCTCTGTCTGGACACCTGCAAGTCTCGAGGAGGCGTCCCAAGACCTCTCCCTGTCACACCACCCCCCCCCACCCCACTCCCGCTTGCACCCTCTTGCCCGAGCCCTCCGTCTGCCCCGAGTTTAAACAAAGACGTCGCCTGGCATCCAGCCCCAGCACAGTGCCTAGCACACAGCAGGCGCCAAGAAGCACTGGTCCAATAAAAAAATGGACTTGCTCTGGGAGCCCGATTCATGCCAGTCACACAGAAACGTGCCGGGCACCTGGGAGGACACCGGGCAGGTCCCCGCGGAGACGCAGCCAGACGGGGACCTTGCAGGGAGCCCGAGCGCTGGGACACCCAGAGCCTCAGGCACAGACCCTCTGCACAGGGCGCCCACACGCCTGGGGCTCCAGCCGAGTTTCCTGCACGGTCTGAGACAGATCAGTTGAGTCACTTTTGAATTAGAGTGCTAAAAGTTAGTATTTCTGACTCCTTGAGTCTCACCTCTTTTTGGCCACTCATAACTCAGACTCGTTTGGCCTCGAAGCTTCGTAGGACCAAGCGACCATGTCTTCCGAGAGGGGCGGACAGGCTGGCTGGGTGGTCACGCTGCCCAGGCCACACCGCACAGGGCGCACCCACCTCCAACACGCACAGGGACCCGCCCCCCACACCAGGGACAGTTTCCTGCCAGCGTCCGAGCCCGTGTGCGAATTCTTATGCAGGCGACAAGGAGCGCCTGAGGCTGGCTAATTAGGGGTGCAATTGCCTAATTGGGCCACATCGAGACAGGACAAAAGGCTGACTGCTGGCAAACAGTGTCTTCCGGAAAGGCCCCCCAGAAGGGCGCCCGCGTTCCTGGAGCTACATTGGCTTCGGTCTGCGGTGGGGTCTTCAGCACAGCCCCTGCCTAAGGTGCTCCGTCCAGGAGGCACAAAGCGCAGCGTGTCCCTGTAGGGCTGGGCCACCTTCCGAAGGCCACCGACCAGCTCTGGGACCCCGGG
>NW_011890555.1:7994-8397 GCF_000151845.1 Pteropus vampyrus
AGAACTCAGAAGTCCAGAGACCTCCACGCTCACCTGGGACCCACGAGTCAAGGCCCCGCCCTGCGTTCCCCTGGCCCCCCGCGCAGCGGTGCGCAGCGCGGCCCCACGGTCAGGGAGGGCGGCCAAGCACCCGCAGAGCTGGAGTGCCACTGGGCGGTCCAGGGGAGACGGGCCACTGCGGCCCTCTTCACAGGCCCTACTGCCTGCACGTCCTTCTCATAAGGGACCCGGTCAGTGTGGGCTCCTGGGGCTGTCCCCTCCCCCCACAGTTGATCTGCTGCGGGCTGACAGCGGAACGGACCCAGGCTGGGACAATGTCCCAGCAGAAGGAGGACGGAGCCGGGCACAGGCCTTGGGGGGACGGATTAAATCTAAGTGGGGAGCTCCCAGAGTGGCCAGGCCC
>NW_011890555.1:10932-11324 GCF_000151845.1 Pteropus vampyrus
AAAGTGGGAAACGCTCCGTTCTGCCGGAATTTTAAAAAAGCGAGTGCCTCTAGCCCGTAATCTCGCTTGCTCTCAGGTGGACACTCACTCACATCAGCAGACACCAGACAGTTCGATTCCTCCGCAGTGGAAAGGCAGAACCAGATCGGATCAGCACGGCGGCCCGGATGCTGTGTGGGGGAAGGGGGTGACTTTCCGTCAGGTTTGAGGCAGATTAAAGGAAAAACCTGGGAGCCGAGCATTCATTCCTTTTGCAGGATGACGAGACGCTTTGCCGGAAGAGTCTGAAAGTTACTCTAGAGCCAGGTGTGTTTTTGAGTTTTATTTTTTTCCCTTAAAAATCTCTTTGGGCATAGTCAGATCAGATGGCGAGGGGATGGGCAGAATTAAGC
>NW_011890556.1:0-1847 GCF_000151845.1 Pteropus vampyrus
TTGCTAATTAGTCAAGGATGAAAACATAACACAAGTCAGTGACAAGTCGCATCGCTCATTCATCTACTGAAGGTTGGAAAACATACGAACCTTCAGAACAGTTGTTTAGCCATCAGGATCACAGCAGGAACCAGGAGGCACACACAGACTGGGAGTATTCCCTCTTTTGCATCTTATTGGCTGGACCCAACTGGAGGCAGATGGCAAAATGGATGCCGTTGATAGAGCCCAGTAAGTCCAGCCTTCCAGGGCACAGAACACGATGGAGAGGGGAGAAGAGTGGATTTATAAGGCACTAAGAAAGATATTCGGCCTCGTGCGTTTACCCCATTATCCAGTGACCATGCTACTGCCGTGGGGAAAAAAGTCTGTTGGGTTTTTTTTGTTTTTGTTTTTTCAATTAGCTGCAATGTATGGGCTTTCGATCTTCCCTAACATAAACAAAAAGTTTAGAAATAATCACACTATTATGTGGATAAGTCACTTCCCATATCGCCAGAAATATTTTTAACTGTATTTTATTCATTCGACACCTCCTTATTTCATGCCTGCTTGAAAAGAGACACCAACATTTCTGCTAGATTGCAACATATGCATACTTGGACATACCTCTCATTCTCAAAAATCATGCACTAAAATCACAGAGTTTATGGGAAAAATAGGGTAAGGTAGAGCATTCCAAACATATGCAATTTTGTAACCAGAGTCCTCACAAAACAAAAAACAAAAAACAAAAAACAAAAAAACAAAAAACAATAATTGGTTCCTGGGGAGAACTTGAACAGAGTAGATAGGCAGCTCAGCCTGGCTGGAGGCTGCCACCCGGCTATTTAAAATGCCCAGAAATAACAGGATGAAAATGGTACTAACACTCTAGTTTGAGTGAAACAATGCAGATTGGAGGGGGCTGCTGAGCTGGAGGGGCTTCAGTAAACATGAGCTCAGGAAGCCGCACAATCTGACCCAGCCCAGAGCCACACACAGCCAGCCTGTCTCTCTCTAGAGAGGGAGCCCCAGTCAGGCACTCATTTTAATTCTCTTAAAATGCAGCCAAAGGGCTCTTACAGCATGGGTAGCTGCTGAGGTGAAGGCTTCTCCCCTACCTGATGAAGGTTATAATTCCACTCCCATTATCTAGTCTGCCTTCCTTCATGTAGGAAAAATCAGGTATGAACCCAAATGGCTTCCATGTTATTCTACAGGCATCGTCTTCACTCGCTTCCCTAGAAAACAGAGCCCCGAGGCAAAGCTTACCTGTTGCAGGGGTTGCAAGAGTGAAGGGAAACGGAGAACGAAACAGAAAAGAGGAGAACAAATTTAAGGTTGTTACCAAGATGGCCACAGCTTCACAAAGACACCCTCGTCTCTGGGTCCTGCGGGAAGTCTCCTGAAAGGCCATAGGGAACCTCCCCGGAGAGACCAGGAGGGGGCGGGGAGGCAGGCAAGCTAGCTGCCAGCTTCTTTTGGTCTCCTGTCCTTCGTTGGTAAAGCTCACCTCATGGTGCGTGAATTCCCCCATCCTACAGGTCAGGTCACACCTCCCACTCCCAGCCGAGGTAGCACCAGGGTCCAGTTGGGCTGAACAGACACTGCAGCTGCCCCAGCCCTGACCATCACACCCAGTGGACACTGAGACAACCAGCTGCAAACCAGGTAGCAGCCCAAGCCCTCCCGGAGGCCTCTCTGGCTAGGAAATGGGGGTGGGGGTGGGGGCTATCAGATTTGGACAAGAGCCAAAACTGGGTTCAGCACTGACTTTATTCTCTTATTAACAAATTGTGTGTGCGTTCATTAGTGTTCTAGAAGCCCACAGGACAGCAAAACAGACTGAACTATATACAAGGACA
>NW_011890556.1:4432-6978 GCF_000151845.1 Pteropus vampyrus
CTAAGTAATGCAGATTTTGGTACCAGAAGTGGGGTGATAAGCCAGGGACCTTGGTGTCAGGTGAATTACATTGGACCACTTCCACCATAGAAAGGGCAGCATTCGTTCTTGCTGAAATAGACATTTACTCTGGATATGCATTTGCCTCACCTGCATGTGGTGCTTCTGTCAAAACTGCCTTCCACAAGCTTACAGAGTGCCTTATCTGCCATCATGACATCCACACAGAAGCGTTTTTGGTCAAGGAACTCGCTTTGTGGCACATGGAGTGAAGCAATGGACCCATGCTCATGGACTTGCTGGTCTTCCCACATTCCCCACCGTTTCGAAGCAGCTGGCTCAGTAGAATAGCAGAAGCCCCTATAGAAGACTCAGTTACAGCGCCAGCGAGGAGGCAATACCTTGCAGGCCAGGGCGAGGTTCTTCGGGAGGTTGTATATGCTCTGAGTCAGTGTCCAAGATGCGCTGTTCCTCTGAGAGCCGGGACTCACAGGTCCAGGGACCCAGAGTGGAAATGGGAGTGGCACCACTCGCTATTACCCCAGGCGATCCACCAGCAAAATTTTCGTTTACCGTCCCCATGGCCATATCCCATGACCTCCCCACGAGGCCTGGATGTCTTAGTTCCAAAGGGAGAAATGCTTTCCACCTGGAGATACGACAATGATTCCACTGAACTGGAAATTGAGACTGACACCCAGCAGCCACTTTGGGCTCCTTATGCCTCTGAATCAACAGGCAAAGAAGAGAGTCGCTCTGCCAGCTGGGTGATTGGTCCTGACTCCCAAGGGGACATTGGGCTGCTACTGCCCAGCGGAGCTAAGGAAGAGATCCCGCAGAGCGTCTTAGCACTACCACGCCCTGTGATTAAGGTCAGTGGAAAACTACAACTGTCTAACCAGGCAGGACTATTAACGGCCCATATTCTTCAGGATGAGATTAACATTTAAATCCATAGACCCTAATAAATTTCGAATAGAGCAGATTTGTCTCCATAATGTGGATGGGCCGCATCCAGTCATTTAAAGTCCCGACTAAAACAAAAAGACCTCTATGGCCATGCCACCTTGAACACGCCCAATCCTGTCGGATCTCGGAAGCTAAGCAGGGTCAGCCTTGGTTAGTACTTGGATGGGAGACCGCCTAGAAAGACCGGGTGCTGTAGGCGTAAAAATTTTAAAAAAAATAAAAATAAATAAAACGAAAAGGCCAGCCCGCCCCAAGCAGAAGGAATTTCCCAATAGAATATCTGCCCACTTCATCTGCACCATAGGCTCTCCTGGGTCTCTAGCCTGATGGCCCACACTGCAGATTTTGGCCTTGCTGGTCTCCATAATCACATGAGCCAATTCTTTATGATAAATCTCTTTCTATTTATATATACATTCTATCAGTTCTGATTCTCTGGAGAACCTTGACCGGCATAGCCATAAAACCCTCATGAAACAACTATTAATATTTTGTGAGTCACTAGAGTTCCAAGAATAATCGATTAGGGAAAAAGCCACCATAGACCACATAGGCTTCTAGAGATCTGCTGCCTCATGAATACAGAATATTGGTAAGAAAGGGGTTTGAAAAAAGTGAAGGAACCTAGAGCCATTATCACCACTGGCCGGCAAGCTTTTACATTAATGAGTTCATTCGCAGGATAATTTTTATATAACTAAATAGCCCCTTATTTGCATATCTCAAAAAAAGAAAAAGGAAATTATAACACAAATATAAATATGAGATCAGGACTCTAAAAGACTTGTTTTCCACTTGACACACCTATATTCCATGCATGTCACAGTGTTTCTTTGAGCATTAATTTGCAGGAGTGGCAACAGCACCGTCTGTGACGTAACCGGTGCCGACAGACATTCCATCTCAGTTCCAGAGAGCTGGTGTGATTTGTACCGTGAGTACGTTCCGCGCGCCTATCCCTAATGTGTGGAAAGACAACTCACAAAGGAATTTTAAGATACTCTCCTGACCCGAGCAACCAATTATCTCGTCAGCAGGGCAAAACATGTACCAGTTGGGCAACAAGACTGAGATGAATTGAATCCTTTGCTAAAACGCATGACAGAACCATAAAGGACTCTAGGCATTTCCATGATGAAATCACCATTAATTTTATTACAATCTGAAGTCAATAGATTAAACTTTTCTGTTGTTGTTACAGCTGGAAGAAATCGTCCTCACCTATTTTGAAATAGATTGTTTCAGGCACTGATAATTTAGGAATAAAATAACTATGTGTGCCTAAAATATTATTAAAATCCAGGAAGTCCTTCCCCTAGAGAGAGGAAGAAAAATTTAAACATCGACTTATCAACCATTTTTAAGTAAAAATATGTCAGTCCTAAAAAAGTCATCTTTCTAGCCCTAATGGAGATTCTTTTTCTGATAATACAATCTGATACTCTCCTAGAACATGTAGTTTCTTCACTTTACATGTAAGACTAAGAAATTATCTGCTACAAAACAATTTCAAATATTTTAAATAAAAGGTGCTGAAATTCTACCAAGTATTGTTTTGAACAATGGTGGCATCTTAG
>NW_011890556.1:8043-10316 GCF_000151845.1 Pteropus vampyrus
AACTTGTTACCTGTCACTGAGGGGAAATTTTTTATAAAGCATCTAAATAGAAATAACAGCACCTGAAAACACATCTTAGGCTCACTACTTAATTGAAACATATGTATGAACTTTTAGTCAAGATATGTTCCCATGCATTATTTTCTTTACTTCACATCTTTGGGCAGGGCGACTGTCAACTGTGTCTCTGCTCTGTGGCCAAAAAGGCAGATCATGAGAGAAGTAAATAACTTGCTCAAGATCATCAAGTTCAATCAACTTCAGGCCAAGGCTGAGACCCATATCCCCCTAGCCCTGGGCCCATTCTAGCATTTACCGGGGCTTTTTATTTTATTTTATTTTGGTTAATTCAGAATTGCCATTTTGATTTTTCAATAATTAAAAGAAATCTGAAAATCATCGATCAATCACTAAAACCCTGTTGTTGACTCTCTTGTTTGATGCCTGTCGACGCTTGCAAAAACATCTGCCACAATGTAAAGGTTTGATGTACTTTAGTCCTAAAAAAGAAAAAGGATTTAGAAATTATATATCTGTTTTAAAATATACAAAAAATAAAAAACAAATTTAAAATATACAAAAAATAAAAAACAAAAAACAAAAAACATTGCTTTCAAAGTAACACCTAAAACTCAAGGGAGCCATAAAACACAATATGGACAACGCAACAGGCTGGGTCACCTATAGAATTATTTCTTTAGGGCACTCCAAAACCCTAGCCATGAATTTCCCCTGCCAGGCATCACCGGGTCATCGGCTTAGGATAATTTTGCACGGCACCTGTTTTCTAGTACGCTCATAGAGTCAGCCCAGCTCTTAGGGGTAAAAATGTTCAGCAGCTACTCCGTGACCCAGTGACTGCATCTAGAGGAGCCATGACCTTGCCCAACAGTGCCCTAAAACCAGGTCACCGATCCCACCTACGGTTCCTGGTTCTCACATTTGAATTCAACCCACCCTTCATACAGTAAAGCACCAGTGCTGATTTAATGATGTGTACTGGCTGCATTCTGAATATGAGATACATCCATGAGTGGGCACATAGCTAAAATAACGTAATCTGTCAGTATATTCACCCTCCTTTGCCTGGCAAAGAAAATGCAAAGCCCAGTTGCACGGTTAAATTAACTCAGAGGAAGAACACACCAAAATCTGCTTCTTTTGCAGATTTAATTTATGTGACACATATTAGATACATGATTGCTGTTCTTTCCGAGGTTTCAGTAACCAAAAAGTGATTCACTCATTCTATGTGTACCTTATGTAAAAACTACAATGTAAAGATAAAGAAACTGGAATTCTCCCGCCCACCCCCCACCCCCCGCAAAAAAAGTGGAGCCCCTGCTTTCAAGGAGTTTACAGCCCAGAAGGAAAACCAGCCATGTGCAAGTCTGACTGCATTCCACACTAGAAATATGGAAGTGCAGAGTGCTGCAGGGGAGGCCCAGACGAGGGCGGTCAGAGGGCGGTTAGCATGAGGGAGATTATTCCAGAAAGAAGAGATGCCTGAGGCTGAACTGCATAGATGAGATTGGCAGGAGTCAGGTACAAACCAGGGCTGAGCAGAAGGAATGCTGGGAAGGTAGAATGGGATCTGACTAGCAAAAGATTCTGTGGGGAAGGAAAAAATAATTTTCCTTCTACCCTTCTAAATTCTTCTGGCTGGACTAAGAATCAAATTGACATGAGACAGATGAATGAGGGGAAATGACCAGATTTATTACATATGTACACACAGGAGTTCCATAAGAATATGGGACCCAGTTAAGGTTTATATGCCATCCTGAGCTAAGGAGAGGGGATGGGGTGGAGATGGGGTTGTGGTTTGGGACTTCAAAGGGCAGGAAGGTAATTCACAGGGAGATGGAAAAGTAAATTTTGGTAAATGAATGTTTGCTGGGCCATCTTTAACAATGGGACACAGAGAGGACTTTGATCAAAGGGGCCTTGCTAGGTTCCTCCCTGTCTGTCACACACCAGTTCATATTAAACTATACTTATCTGTGATGCTATCTCCCTTCCTTGAGCGGGTCCTCTTTCTAAATTCTTTTTGCAGTTAAGGAGAAGGTCAGAGTTTCTTTCTGAGTCTTTCTTTAAAAAAAGAAAGGCTTAAAATAATTAATATCCCCAAAGGCAAATTTTGGAGTGGCAAGCTCTGCTTCCTCTCAGTTCGTACACCCGGCTAACTAAAGGGGGTTGATTTTCTTCTCTATGGGTTAAGAAGAATAACGCTTTACACGACTATGGGCCGTCATAGCTTAGCCAGACACTCT
>NW_011890556.1:11945-13869 GCF_000151845.1 Pteropus vampyrus
GTTTCAGACACAGAGAGGTGTTCCCTTATGGAAGGGATTTTTTTCAAAGCATCAAGACTGGATTATCACATTGAGAAAGGGGCAGTCACTTAGGGTGAATCTCTGTTTTTGCTGAGAGTTTTGTCATTGGCTTCCTGCTGGTTTAAGACAGCAACGGCTATAAAATACCAGGTTGTCCTTCTTCTATGAAGGAAGACTCCAGTGTATGTGTTAGCCACAGAGTAGGAGGTGGTGAGTAGTAATAAGACGCCCTCGACCTAATGACTGGAAGTGACTGAACCGATCAGCGGGAAAAGGTTGGCTTTGAGGTTCCCACAGGAGCAAATATTAAGGGAATCGCCCACCTGGCCTGTCTTCCAGCCAGAATGTGCTCCCTTCCTGAGGCCTGATGGACCGCTAGAGGAAATTCAAAAGAAAACAAGCTGGGAGGACCAGGAAAAACAAATTTGCTGAAGAGGTGGGAGAAGTTAGGAGTTTTATTATTGGATTGAAGGACCTTAAAATCAGCACGTACCTCATACAACACTGGTAGGAGTGCCCACCGACCCAACCTTTTGGAAAACTATTTTGGCAATGTATTTCAATAGCTTTTAAAATGTCCATACATTTTGAACCCATAATTCTATTCCTGGAAATTTATCTTAGTGGAATAATAAGCAACATGCAATGTTTATAGTCTCATTATTAACGGAGACAAAAAGTTAGAAATAGTTTATATATCCAGTTATGGGAAAATGATAGAATAAATTGTAATATATACAGAAGATGAACTATTTTGCATTCCACTGAAAATTGTGTCTTTAAATGATGAAAAACAAAAATATAACACGTTAAGTTTTAAAAGTATTTTATAAAACTGCATATACAGTACAATTTTAAACACATATCTACATATATATCGTAAGAGGAGAAAATAATTATAGTAATTATATCTGAATAGTACTTACTTGTTTCTTCTATGCTTTATTTTCTAAATTTTCTACAATTGGCATGAGAGCTTTTTTAAAATAAGAGAAAGTACTGGAAAATAATGAACCTCCACCCAGAAGTAACTGTTGTTTTTGCTTTAGATATTTAATAAAGGAATAAAACATTCTAGAAGATGTTTAAGTCCACTATGTTCCTAGTCTCATACTCTCTCTTCCTGAGTATACATTCATCTTGTCCAGGTTTGTATTATTTTTTATATATTATGCTTTCATAAACATCATATAATGTTGCTCTTTGAGTTTGCCAAACTTTACATAAATTTTATTACCCTGCTACTTACTGTTTTCACTAACATTAGATCTCGAGAGTTATTCAAGTTGCCATGTATTGAACTAATTTATTTATTTTAACTGCGATGGAGTATTCATCAAATATACCATAATTAATTAATCCATTTCCTTATTGATAAATATTTAGGTTGTTTCCAATATTATAAATAGCGTTTCCACATAGAGCCTTCATAATCAGAAGAATGTTATTAAATTTAAGAGACAGAGAAAAAATGATGAAGATACTGCTAATTCTAGTGAAAGGGGCACTTCTGCTTCCCAGACTCTGCCCTGGGACCCTCCAGGCCACCTGCCTCAGGGTTCTCTCTAATGCTCTAAATGTGGCCCAAGGCCAGAGGTCCCTAACCAGGCACCCTCTGTCCAACCCTGCATATTTGCGCCCATACCTTCAACTGCTTGGACATTTACAACTAGAGCACCTTCCCTGACTTCACCCTCCCAGAATACCAAACATATGAATAGTGTGCCAGGAATTTAGCAATCTTATCAACTTGTTTAATCCTCAGGCCATCCTTATAACCTAGTACCATTGTTTTCCATTGGGAAGAATAAAGCACAGAAAGGTGAAGTAACTTGCCCAAGGTCACACAGCTTGTAAGAGAATCGGATTTAAACTCAGGCAAAGTGACTCCAAAGTCCACACT
>NW_011890556.1:16899-17477 GCF_000151845.1 Pteropus vampyrus
GTTATTACTCCAGAGTGGTTAGGAAGTTATTGCCTCTCTAGTATTTTTTGAATATTTTTTTATTTTTCAACTATACTTGACATGCCATATTATCCTAGTTTCAGGTGTGCCTTTTCGGTATGTTGTGAAATGATTTGGGTACATATTTTTTTAACTTCTAAAAGGTTCTCAGTTGTGTCCTATTGTTATACGCTTTGTGGCCTTCCTTTTGTCTTTTTGGCTGTCTCAAGGGTCTCTCCCTCCTCTCCACCCTTCTACCATCTCTCCAGGGATGTCCATAGAAAGGACCGATCAGCTCAAACCTTGTTCTTCTGGCCAAACACCTACAAAACTCTTTTATAAACGCAAATGGTCTATAAGATGTAACGTTTATGATTACTGAGTCTGTGTTAGCAAAGAAAAACAGGGAGTAAGTGAGGTCTGCTGAGCTGGCCAACAACAGCGTTGTCTGCAAGAATCATATGCAAAGTAAAAGTTAAACGCTTCGGTCTGGTTTTCAAACCTCCCACAATCTGGGCCCATCTCGTCTTCCAACCTAAGTCTCCACGGCTCGTCGCCCAGACCCCTACGTCCCACCC
>NW_011890557.1:0-4914 GCF_000151845.1 Pteropus vampyrus
GCGTCCACCTCCCTCTGACCCCTGGCCGCAGAGACCGGCTCAGCGGGGACCGTGAGAGTCCGTTCACTCTCCAAAAGTGGTCTGGGGAGGCCTATCGCGTTCTGGACAGTGTCCCGCGGACACGGGGTCCCCGGGCAGGGATCCGGCCCTCCGGGGGCTGACATCCTACTGGGGCGGGCATGGGACAGACGGGCGCCCAGCGCCCATGAGAAACGAGCGTGTTGGCAGGTGGTAGGCGCCACGGGAGGAAACGGGGCACATTGGGGGTCGCACTGCCGAGCGCAGGTGGCGGCAGAGGCCTCGCTGAGGGGGCCGCCCGGGCGGCGTCCGGCAGGGCAGGACGGTGTTCCAGGCGAAGCAGCCGGGGGTCGGGGGGAGCGGCCGGGGTCTGAGGGTGAGGCCGGGCCCAGTGAGTCCTCGGAGCGGGACGTGCGCTCAGAGCAGTGTCCGCGATGCGACTTCGGCTCTGGGAAGGACCTGCATTGACTGGGTTTGGGGAGATCGCAGTGGGTGACAGGCGGGGACGAGGAGGGGGTGGCGGGGTGAACGCAGGCGCGAGAAGATGGCCAGCACCGGGGCGGCCACGCGGGTGCCACTCGGAACCCCTGCTGCTCCGTGACTCCCTGGGCGAAGTCACCAACAGGCTCCCGGGAGGAGGGGGCAGAGATCTCCTCCAAGCCCGGGGCCCCTCCCCGGGGGCGCGGCTGTCCGCACTGACGGACTTGCCTGCGGCCGAGCCGCGGAAGCAGCTGGCGGGGCAGGGCCACCGGGAGCCGGAGTCCACGTCGAAACCCGTCCGGGCGGGTCAGCAACGGGACACGGAAGTGTGGGGCTCGGAAGGGACGGTGACCTTGGTGGTGTGAACTACGATCTGTGATGCCGAAGACCGGTCCCGGTGAATGGTGACCGCGGGCAGACGAGGGGAGCCCGGGGCCCGGGCCGCTCCAGGCAGACGAGGGCTCCCCCAGCAGGAGGGCCTGGCGGGGCCGGTGGCGAGTGTGGCATCTGCGGGCAGTCGGACCGGGCTGGCCAGCCGCGGTGACCGGTGTGGGAGTGGGCGTGTGGACTGGGCTCAAAGCTGTCGGAACAGGAGACGTCTAGGTGGGGGGAGGGGGTTGACGGTATCAAAGGCCCGGTCACCTTCAGACAGTGTGCGATGACTCTGTGTTTCGAAAGCTGAGTACACGCTAGTTACTTGTCGTCTGATTTTTGGATAAGTTAGTAAAAAGTTTTGGTGGCCGTAGACTGAACGTTTGTGGCTCTCCCCAACCCGTGTGTGGAAACCCAACCTCTGACGTGGTGGTCTCTGGACGGGGTGTCTGGGAGGGGACGGGGCCATGGGGGAAGCAGTCCCCTGTCCCACCGCACGGGGACAGAACGTGGGGGCGGCCGGTGCCCGTGGGCCAGGGAGGCCCCACCAGACGCCAGGCCTGCCAGCTCCTGGGTCTCAGAGTCCCAGCCTCCGGACGGGGACATCGGTGCTGTCTCTCGTGGCCCCCCCGTCTGCAGCACGTTTGTGACGGTGGCCCGCACGGACTGAGACAGGGCGTCTCTGCCCCTCGTCGTAAGGACCACGCGGGCACAGGATGAGCGAGGGGGGACGTCCCTCGTAGCTGGGGGTGGCACTGCGACAACGGGGACCGTCCATATCCCCTCACTTCTCAGCGGGGAGGGGACACTTACCGTCCAAAGCTGATAAACCGGGGAACAGATATTTAAGGGCAAGAAAATCACAGAAACAAGCCCAACCGCTGTAAGCAGGAAGGTGACGAACAGAGTTGCTGAGTCTGCCGCGGAGCTCGCGGAGGCCACCTTGGGGTGCCATGTGCTCGTCTCCTTGGGGTGCCACGTGCTCGTCTCCTTGGGCTGACACGTGCTCGTCTCCTTGGGGTGCCACGTGCTCGTCTCCTTGGGGTGCCACGTGCTCGTCTCCTTGGGGTGCCACGTGCTCGTCTCCTTGGGGTGACACGTGCTCGTCTCCTTGGGGTGCCACGTGCTCGTCTCCTTGGGGTGCCACGTGCTCGTCTCCTTGGGGTGCCACGTGCTCGTCTCCTTGGGGTGCCACGTGCTCGTCTCCTTGGGGTGACTGACACGTGCTTGTCTCCTTGGGGTGCCACATGCTCGTCTCCTTGGGGTGACTGACACGTGCTTGTCTCCTTGGGGTGCCACATGCTCGTCTCCTTGGGGTGACTGACACGTGCTCGTCTCCTTGGGCTGACAGACGGGCATCCACGCTCTGCGGTGGCCCGTCCTCTCCGCCAGGCCGGTTGCCTGCATGTCTCGCCTGCCAGGGGTTTGTCACCCGTTCTGTGGCGTCATCTCAACATGAACTCGGGGGGAGGTGTGGAGGAGTGTGCAGGTGACGGTCCCCCCCTCAGCCTGGGACACCCCTGGATACGCGAGGTGCGGGGAGGGACGGGTGGCATTCCTGCTACACCTCGAAGTTGTGTGCCCAGTGGCCTGGAAGTCCCCTCGGGTTTCCTGGGGTGTTGTGGGCCCCGGCACTGCATACGGAAGCAGGGATCAGGCCTTTTCTCGAGCACCTTCCAGCTATGGACCGAATGGCTGGCGTGATGCTCAGCGCCGCCGAGCGTCATGGGGTCCCCATGTCACAGGGACGGGACGCCTCCCTGGGTATCGCAGGCCCCGGCCTCGGCTGCAGCGGCCCCCGTCAGCACACGGGGGGCGTGAGCCCTCCAGGCTTGTTTACCTCGCCGCCCGCCTTCTGCTCACGGGCCGTTTCACGGCTGATGAACCAGAACCCGGGTCCGGGCGGAGTGGGCCGGGGATGGAGCTGTCTCTGACTCTTGTCAGCGGCCGCCTTTCAGGTCCCGACACCCCGCCCACACCTGGCTGCAGACAAAACAAGCTCGGACTGACAGATGGGCTGCAGGGGATTAGCTGCCTCCGACAAATCTCCTTAATCGGTGGCATTTGGTTTGAGACCTCGGCAAGTGGGCCGGGCCTGGGCTGTGCCTCTCAGCGTTCTGGGGGCCGGTGAGAGTGACCATGTCATTGCAACGAGGCAGGGGATGGCGGCGGGGGGTAGCAGCTTGTGGTGGAAACAGCTCCCACAGGACAAACGAGTACTGGTCACTCCGTCACATGCACGTAATACATAGACACCCATCACTGCTTCTCTAGAGCTGCCGTCACCCATCGGTCCCACAGAATTTTCTGTGATGAGGGGAACGTTCTGTGTCTGTCCAGTTTGGGAGCCTCTGACCACGCGACTCGTGGGCAATTGAGATGCGGCTAGCGGGACTCAGAAATGGAAAACACTGATTTTATTCCTTTTAAATTGCTTTCAATGTGAATTTAAATAGCCACACGCTATGAGTGGCAGAGCAGGTCCGGAGGAGGGTGACCGCCCAGCCTGGCGGCAGGGCTGGGGGCTTGGTGGCAGCGGGACCTGAAACAGGGTGGGGGGCTCCCCGTCTGAACGGCGCGTCTGCTCGCCTGGCCTTGACCCCACTATCACAGCGGCCCCTCACACATCCTGAGGCGCCCGCGGGGAGCACACGCGGACGAGGTCACCCGTGTCGTGTTGGAGGGACCCGTGGGCCGGAGGCATGTCCTCCCAGGCAGCTCTGGGGCAGACTGTGCAGACCCAGCAGCGCATGCGTGACCGTGCCGGGCCCGGCGCGTGTGACTGTGACACCCCCACGCGTGCTCCCAGGCGGTTTTCCTACCGGAAACGCAACTCAACGTCATACCAGACGAACCGGGGACACAGAACGGGGCTGCTTCTTTAGAAGCCTCTCCTCTTTCCTTCCTGAGACTCTGGTGGCAGAGGAGGTGGACAGCAGGACGGACGGTCCTTGTCCCTTTCACCCCAGACCCACCTCTGCCCTACCGCCTCCCTGCCCTCCGAGGTCACACGCAGGGCCCCCTGGGACACGCGAGCCATTTCCTCCTGCGGGGAGGGGACGCCGCAGCCCCGAGTCTGCTGCTCTGTGGACGGGCCCCCGAGGGTCCCGGCCCTCTCTGCAAATTGCCTAGGCCCTGTCTGGGCTCTTTCCGGGGCGTCATCACCGTCCGCGTCTGGGAAACGGGGGGACTGCCTGGCCTGGAGGCGCATGCTCCCTGCACAGGCCTCTGCCCCACGGCCCCTCTAGAAGCTGCTGACCTGACACGGGCCCTCCCCGGACCACAGCCTGGTGCCCCCCGCTTGGGACGTGCACCTTCCCCCTCTCGCTCAGGGCCATGCCCCAGGCCAGACGGTGGCCGCAGGGGCCACAGGGGTCGCCTCGTCGAGCTCCTGCCCCGGGCTGGGCGTGGCTGTCAGAAGGAGACAGGAAAGGCGGCCAGGGCGGGTGGGGGACGGTGAGCTGGGCGTCGGGTCCCACCCTTGTCCCCTGGCTCCGCGAGGCACCGGGTGGGGGACGCAAGGTGGGCGCCTGGCCGGCCAGATGCCCCCTCCAGCCCCTCCGACGGAGTGGGGGTCTCTGTGGCCAGCCAAGTGGGGGTCTCCGTGCCAGCTGAGTCAAGGTCTCCTCCGTGCCGGCTGAGTCGGGGTCTCCGTGCCGGCCAAGTGGGGGTCTCCGTGCCGGCCGAGTGGGGGTCTCCTCCGTGCCGGCCGAGTGGGGGTCTCTGTGCCAGCAGAGTGGGGGTCTCCTCCGTGCCGGCCGAGTGGGGGTCCCCGTGCCGGCCGAGTGGGGGTCTCCTCCGCTAAGGCGTCTTCTCGGCCTCCCTCGGGCCGCGTCGACGGCGGGAAATCCGTCTTCGCTGGCTCTTCTGCCACGCGGAACGTTCCAGGCTGCTGGAGTGAGCCCTGTGCGCTCGTGGCCGTCTCTGGGGCTGTTCTCTGGACCCCGTAATTCCACAGCTGCGTCTTAGAGGAGGCGCCCGACGGGACCGGACGCGCCGACAGCAGCCGCAGGTGGCTTTTGTTCCCCACATTCCAGGCCCCTG
>NW_011890557.1:5787-6284 GCF_000151845.1 Pteropus vampyrus
CACAGAGCCCAGGACTCCAGACGGGTGGGCCAGAAGACACCCTCGGGCTCTGGCCGCTGACTGCTGGGTCCCCAGGCCACCTGTGTCCTGGGACACTGGCCCTGGGAGGGGGGCGGAGGGCGGGTCAGGACAGGCCAGTGTCCCTCGGCCTCAGCTGGCGTGACAGCTCCCGCCTTCAGCCCCTGTCCCCTCGGCTTCCCCTGTGGGTGTGGGGGCCACAGCGTCCATTCTTTCTGGACGTGCCTGCTCACAGCTGTCTGTCCCCTTAACCTCACACACTTCCACAAGGCTGTCCTCGGGGTTGTCTGGGGGACACTGCTCAGCACACAGCCAGCAGGGGAGGCGCAGGGCCGGGCATCCTTCACCGTTGTCACTGGCTGGCACTGTCGTCATGGTGATGCCTGCCCTGCCTTTGGGTCTTTGTCCTGCAGGATGGGAGGAAGCACCCCCGGAACCCTGAGGGGCAGGCACAGGGTCCCGGCGGGCAGGTGTGGGGG
>NW_011890557.1:7650-9469 GCF_000151845.1 Pteropus vampyrus
CGTCAAAGACCTCCACGACAGAACGACAATGAGACTCGCTACACCACGCAAAGGACAGCTTCCACGCACCGATGCCACGGCAGCCGAGCCAGACTTTGACGTACGTGTGGCTTTCGTGACTACAGGATTCGTACGAAGCCACAGCTGAAATGACGGTCACTCGACATCGCCCCAAAGCCGATCGCGTCAGCACGTGGAGGGCCTGACGGGTGGCCGGACGTTTGAGGGACACCTTTAGTTTACACCTGGGGCAAGACTCCTAGAAGTGGCGTTTTCACTTCTAAACATCGAGCAACCAAAATTCAAGGGCAGGAGCGGTCGCTACGTCTCCTCGTCCCGCTGACTCCAACTCTTAAGCTGCAGGTTGCAGAGCTGTCGCTGGCCGCCCAGGGTGCTCTGTGGTTGTGATCCACGGGGTGCTCGCAGAGGGGCTGATATCCTGGGGTCCCACACACTGCCCTGAAGCAGGGTGCCATGCGCGGGGGAGAAGGCTGTCCGGAGCTGCCTTGTCCAGCCCCTGGCCACCAGCCACCAGCGGCCGTTGAGCACCCGGACTGTGCTTTTCCGGGATGGAGCTGTCTTCGGTATGAAATGTGCACTGGAACTCAAAGATCTAGACCAAAATAAAAATGCCAACCTTCTTCTTCATGATTTTTAAAAATCCGACGGTATTTTGAAATAGCATTAGACATATTGGGTTAATAAAATATGTCATTCGATTTAATTGCACCCGTTTCCTTTTCTTTTTGTCTGTGGTGTCGGGGTCGTCACAGACATTTCGGGGGGCCCCTGGGGCACGTGGGCTCAGCCGGAACCGGCCTCCTGAGGCGGCTGGTGCAGACGCACCTGCGCAGTGCATTCTGCTCGCGGCTCTGCTGAGGACTGTGGGAAACGGAATGCCGGTGTGCCCACCACACCACGTCACGCCACGCCATGCCACGAAACGCCACACCATGCCACGCCACGCCACGCCACACCATGCCATGCCATGACATGCCATGTCACGCCACACCACATCACGACACGCTACACCACGACATGCTACAACACATCACAACACACCACAACACACCATGACATGGCATGTCACATCACGCCACGCCACATCATGTCACGTCACGACACACCATGTCATGCCACACCACATCACAACACGCTACACCACGACACGCTACAACACGTCATAACACGCCACGCCACGCCATGTCATGTCCCAGCCTCTGCATTGTGTCCTCGACAGACGGCACTCAGAACTGCCACCGACACAGTGAACCAGCTTAACGAATACGTGTCCCCATGACAAGTCACGAATGTCCTCCGACGTAGGTCAAAGGACACGAGCGACTCAGTTCTACGGCCTGACCGCACAGCAGCGGTTCTGGAATATTCCGCCAGCCTCCGTTCCCGTGAGCTCTGCACGTCTCACGTTGACCATGAAAAGCTGGGACACGTGGGGGGAAAGGGTCTCGGGAGGGTGAGGTGGAAGCGCCCCCCCCCCCGCAGCACCCAGGGCGGTAGGAAAGGTCGCACGGCTGTGCCGTGGAGCTCGTGACACGCACGCCGCTGCCGCATTGGGGCGTCTGCTGCGTCTGTTAACGCGGCACTTGGCGCGTGTTGTGACGCTTCTCTCATTCCAAATAGAGCTTAACTTCCGCACCGACTTCGCACGTACGGTCCGTACGGCTTTAAGGCCGGCCCTGACCCCCCCTTACGCGGCCGACACCGGGGCCAGTCTGGGCGCTGTGCTGTGACCCCGGCCTGGGCCGCGTGGTCCCCACCGCTGTCGGCGCCCGGTGGGCTGTGACCTGCCGGCAGCCGT
>NW_011890557.1:12669-14410 GCF_000151845.1 Pteropus vampyrus
GCCCTCGGGAGCGAGCTGGTCACCTGTGCCTGCCGGTGCGGCCACCACGCCGTCTGCCGGCGGGAACACTGAGGCCCGAAGTTCGGGGACCGGCCTGCGAGCCGCCATCGGGAGAGCGGGCGGGAGCCACACGCCCCGTGTCCGGCAGCGGCTTCCAGACCACGGCCACGGTCGCTGGTGGCTGCGGAACGGGGGACTCATGGCCCGTGGGCGCGTGGAGGCTGGAGGGCCACCTTTTGCCGGTGGCCTCTCCTGAGTGAAGCCGTGTGCCGCTCGTGAGTGGGATGAAGGAGACAGTTCCGGTGCCTTGGAACGTCACTCAGGAGTCACCGGAGAGACGCGTCACCGCGCAAAGCCAGCTCCTCCGCAGAGAGAGGGCAGCAAACCCCGTCGTGCTTCCCGTGGAGGATGGGGCTGCTCGTTTCTTTTCGGACACATAGGAGGAAAAGAAGAAAGAATGGATTTTGGCAACAGTTTCTGGTCTTGCTGCAAAGAAAGTCAAAGCCAGGATTCCCCCAGGCGCAAACGCTGTAGCCTGGAGCTAAATAAAACCTTCCTTAAAAATACGTTAAATCAGAGAGGTAGATGAGCAAGGGGAGGTTTGCCGGTGGCTGTGTGGGATGCCTCGGTGCCTGCGTTTTTGAGAACTCAGAGAACAGAGTGGCTCCAGGTGACATTTCAGTTCGGAGTCTAAGTGTGGACCTGGGGATACGGCTGATGCAGGCAGCGAGTCACCTCCCGGTGGACGGCGAAACGAGATGGCTCTAAGACAGCACCCCTCTTTTCCTGGCAGAAGAAGGCTCCCCGGGGAGGGGGGAGGGGCGTCCGGGTGCCTGCGTCCAGCCTCAGCCCGCTACTCACCAGCCCGAGGACAGGGGGCTCCCTGTCGTGGGCCACTCTGGGGCCTCATTAGGCTTCGGGGTGGGATAACTGGTCAGCGGTGATGTGGGGGAGCTTGCTACCCACGAGGGGCTAAGGATTCTGACGGCGCCAGTGCATCACGATTCCAGGGGTGCCCGAGAGCAGACCCCAGCTCGCACCTGCTTGTAGCACCTGTGCCACTGGGTTGCCACCCTCAGCCCTGCTCCACCCCGTAAGGCGGAAGACGGACTGGAATCATTTCTCAGGTCAAAACTTCTTCCGTGCATTTGGCCCGTAGTCGCCTTCGCTGATTGATGAGAAGCCCAGGGACAGCGCAAGCCAGGGCAGAGTGCGCCCGCCTCCTGGGGCTCCTCCCGGCTGCTCTCGTGGGGCAGACGAGGGGCTGGCCAAGGGCAGGGCTTCTCCTGAGGGAGCAGGCAGGGTTCAGCGGCACCGGTTCTAGAATCCTGCACCCCGCAGCCGGAACCCTGGCTGCCCCATCCTGCCGGGCACACGCCGTTCCCGGCTCCCTTACCTGACGCGTTCGGGTTTTTCCGAGGCCTCTAACGGCTGTCCGAGTTTGCAGACACCCCGCTGTCCCCCTCCCTTCTGCCCTCACCGCTTGTCAAGGGACAAGAGGGGCCAGCCGGGGACGGGCTGACCTGGAAGTGCACGGCAGGCCACTTCCTCAGCGCCCCAGGGACGAGGCATCCAGGCCCGCGCCACCTGCCAAGGGAGTCCCGGCGACACCCACAGCTGCAGAGACGGGCCCGTCCGTCGAGGCAGCGCAGGTGTCCTTTGCCCTCCTGTTCCAGTCCTGGAGCCACACGACAGGCGAGCAAACGTGTCGGAGGACTGGAAAGCGATCAGAAAGTCTGCA
>NW_011890558.1:0-1763 GCF_000151845.1 Pteropus vampyrus
CGGGGGGAGGCCGATTGGTCTGGGGGAGTCCCGTTTCCTCTTCCAGCAACTGGTTCTAGTACAGGCCCGAGACAGGTGGTCAGTGGGGCATGAGAGGAATTCTAATGCTGGGGGCAGAGTACTTCTCGGGCATTTTTCTTGCTCCTGAGGGTGAGCCATGGACAGAGCACGGAGGTCTTCCCCGGATGTGGTCATGCCTGTATGACTGCTAGCTCTGCACAAGCCACTTGGCTACCAACCTGAGGATGGCAGCGCAAAGAAACAGAAAGAACTCAGGTCCTTAACGACATTACGAACCTCTGAATCAACCAGTCCTGAAGCCTGCCCTACCCCAGAACTTCTTGTCAGATGCTCTAATATATTTTTGCATCGTTTAAGTCCTATTCAGGCAGATTTTCTATTACATACAGCTGCAGGCATCTGAACATATAGGTTATATGTACATACGCGCACACACACACACACATACACACACACAAAGGCACTGCAATATTTATTTAATGCTGGACAAAGCATTTTACACGGAGTATCTAACTTAATCTCTCCGACAACCTTGCGATACTCATACTACTGTTGTCCCCATTTTACAGATGGGGGATCATAGCTTAAAAAGAGTAACTCGCTTGGGCCAAATTACACATCAATTACACAATACAGCCCAGATACACACCTGAGCCCCTTGAAGAAAGAATTCCTTGACATTTAGGCCTGACCAAGCTGGGAGTGGGCTGCCTGGAGAAGCAAACATGAAGATGGCTCACACTGGTCGAAGGCTTACTATACGCCCGACTCCGCTGTCAAGGATTTACACATCCGGATAGATGTGACCCCCACAACAGTCCTAGGAACTGAGTATTATCGGTAGCCCTGTTTTGCAGGTGAGGGAACCAGGGCACAGAGATCGAGCAACTTACCCGAGGACACCTAGCTGGGACATGGTAGCAATAAGACCTGTGTGCTTAGCCTCTCAAGGCAAAGGGTCCCAGGCAGACATCTCGGGTGGTGATAGCAGGTGGTTGATCACGTGCTTCGAAGGGCTGGGACAGCAAAGCTGCCCAGGGCAGCAGGGCTGGCTGGCTCGTGTCCCCAGAGGGAGCACCTTGCCTCTTACTGGGAACACATTCTGGACTTCAGAAGTGCTGCTCTTGACTGCTTTGAAGGCTGAAGGGGACGCCTTGGGTCTGAGCCTGCCTGACCATCAATTCTTGGCTGGGGTGGACTTGGACAAAATTCCTAGAGCTTTAGCTGGGACCTCTCTGTGACAAAAGTGTTTCCATGACACCTCCCAAGGTTTCCCTTGCCTTCATCACTCCTGGGCACACTAGGGACAAGTTAGTTCCAGCCTCAGAAGACAGGAAGGAGAAATCCTGAGCTTCAAAAGAAACTTCCCGTCCCCAGAGGGAGCAGCGGCCAGGCTGGCAGGAGCTTCCTCTCCCTAGGCGACGGGTGGCCTCTGTGACTCCTGGCCCAGACTCCTATCAGTCTGATGAGCCGCCCCTTCTTCCTCCAGCATCAGACTCCCCTCCGGAGCTCACGGCAGCAATCACCAATGCTGTGGCTCATTAAAGGCCCTTCCCATTTGGGCAGGAGATTGGTAAAGAGTGGCAGTTTGGAGCGTTCTGTTTACAAACAAACTCCCCCTGTAGACAGTGAGTCAGGAGACAGCAGCTGGGGCGGGCGCCATGTCTCCACCCCCAGGCCTTCCCCTTCCGTAGCTGTCTTTTGTCCTTCCTGAGAAAGTTCTGTGCACCTAGACCCTTAGC
>NW_011890558.1:1813-4755 GCF_000151845.1 Pteropus vampyrus
AGGGTGGAGTGATGTCTTAGGTCAGCTTGGGCTGCTGAAACTAATCACCACACACTGGGTGGCTTAAACAACAAACGGGTTTTCTTTTTCTCGCTGTTCTGGAGGCCGGGAAGTCCAAGATCAAGGTGCCAGCAGTTTAGGTTCTTGCTGGGAACTCCCTTCCTGGTTTACAGATGGCCATTTCTTGATGTGTCCTCACATGGCAGAGAAAGAGAGAGGAAGCAAGCTTTCTCACGTCTCCTCTTATAAGAAGACTAATCCCATCATGGGGGCTGCACTCACACGATCTCATCTAAACCTAATCACCTCCCAAAGACCCGTCTCCTAATGCCATGAATTTGGGGGGTACCCAAACATTCAGTCATAGCAAGTGTTGAAGAAGTCATCATAGAAGAGGTGGACCATGACCTTGGCCTGGGTCTGGATAGATGGGGAGGATTTATATTGGGGGAGAGTCTCCCAAGGGGTAGCCACATAAGTGTAGTCCTTGAAGGAGGAAGGAAGAGGTTTAGGCCACGCTGGAGCTGGCACAGTGGAGGCCCCAGGAGAGGGTGGCCACATGGATGGTTCGAAGTGGAGTCCAATTACATTCTGCCCTTGACCACTGGGATCAAGGGTATGTGTATCATCCATAGATAGTATATGGGATCACTAGAGGTTTTTAAAAAAGACTTTAGTTTTTTAGAGCAGTTTTAGGTTCACAGCAAAATTGAGAAGAAAGTACGGAGATCTCCCATAACCCCCATACCCCACAGAAGCACAGCCTCTCCTACCATCGACATCTCAACATCCCCCACCAGACGGCACATTTGTTAAAATTGATGAACCTACAACGACACATTATTAGCAGCCAACGTCCATAGATTACATTAGGGCTCACTCTCAATGCTGCGTCTCCTATGGGTTTGGACAAATGAGTAACGACATGTATCTACCATTATGGTGTCACACAGAGTCGTCTGACTTCCCTACAGACCCTCTGTGTTCCATCTATTCATCCGTCCACCTCTTCATGGAAGGTTCTTAAGTCCTGGAGAGCACTCCAGAAGTCGTGGTTTTGGAAGCTGAATCTTAGAGAAACAGGATGGCCAGGAAAGGGAGGGGGGACACGGAGGGAGACGGCAGCGCTGCTCACAGGCTATGACAGTGATCCAGGCATGAAATGGTTAGCTCCCCTGCACCTGCTGATTTATTTCATTAGGAGATGCCCAAACCCCCCTCACTCATCCCTCCTTGCCTCTCTCATTCTGCATAGTTGGGATTCTTACTTGAAAATTCATTTGAACATCCACGTGCGCAGAGTGATTCTCATCTCTCCGACGACGCATTAATTTCCACTGATGAAAATGGAGTCACAGGCGTGCTGGAAGGGACCGTAGAGCTGATGGCAAGGCTTAAGGTGTGTACGTGTTAACGAGGCTGACAGCCGCTGGCGACGATGCTCACCAAAACCTCTACATCTACAGTTCTCGAAATAGGTAAAACCCATGACGTTGACACTTCATGAATGCAAGGTGATTTTTTTTTTTCAATCACATCTTTGTGTTTCATTTTATGCATTCAAAGAGGAGTTAGCATGCAGAAGAGTGGGGCATCCACCTCTGCAGGAAAAAGAATGAAAACCACAACTCTGTCACCGTCCCCACAGGAAGGAGCCCTGGCTGCCTGAGGAATGCCACGGAAACCGTCCTCGAGATTCCAGAAAACAACTGCTTTGGTCCATGGCGTACATGCCCAAGTCACTTTTGCATCTTCCTGGATTTAAAAACCTCTGCCTACCACCCATGCCAGCTTCGCTATCAAACATAGTCTTGCTTGTAAAACTAGCAAGGTGGAAAGTCACCTTCTCAAAGATCACTAATCACTCCACCCTTTCTGTGCAGTGGCTGGCTTTTTCTAGCCCCGCTCAGCCTGCCACTGCATCAAGTAGCGTCTTATCTGTGTTCAGTCTTGTCTTCTCAGTGCCAGTCTAGGCTTGGTGAAGTCTGGGAGAGCACTTTCAACTTCATTTGTGATGTGGCACTTAGATTCTAAGTAGAGGAAATAAGTCTATGGCTCGGCAGCGTGCACAACCAGGAAGGTTTCAAGCAGCAGCAGCAAAGGCAGGCATTCCAACTGTGCAGAATATAACGCATGTGTATTTTCATACAGGGGAAGGGACCAAAAAATTTAGATCCTAAGGCATGATACTGCAGAAAGTTTCAAGCAAATGGAAAGAGTGTATAGAGAAGGCTTCAGAAAGACAATGCATTTCAAGGATTTTGATGTGCTCACAGCTTAAAAGTTATAGACCAGAGGTCTCCAATCTTTTTGGCACCCGGGACCAGTGCTCCTATGAGAATCTAATGCCTGATGAGGTGGAGCTGAGCTGGTGATGCTAGCGCTGGGGAGCGGCTACAAATACAGATGAAGCTTTGCTCACTGGCCCGCCGCTCACCTCCTGTGGGGTCCAGTTCCTAACAGGCCATGGACCAGCACCGGTTCACAGCCCAGGGGTCGGGGACCCTTGTTATAGACCATATAGATTGTGAAACTGAATCTGGTAGGTGCAATTAGCTATTTTATAAAGAGGAGACTATTGCTTCTACTATGACATAAAAGCAGCAGAATATTCTCCTTCTGCAACAGAATAGAGAATATCAGCCGTGCGAGGTGGGTTGGGTGAGCAACAATCTCCTTGAGCCTCAGTTTCTCTAGTTGTCACTTGGGAGTAGAACCTCAGGACTGGGTTGGGAATAAATGGCTTGGTGCAGGTAGGAATTCTTTGTCAACAAGCAGCATATTTTCCCAAGGTGGCACTTGTGGCACTTCTGAATAAAATAAAACAAAGTGTCCCCAGGCAGAAAAGATTGTTATTTGGCCACAGGAAGGAAGTTCAAAGAATGTGTGCTTAATTGACTCACTCAAGTTTTGCCCTCAAACTTGCAGTTATCTTTGACTTT
>NW_011890558.1:4805-6313 GCF_000151845.1 Pteropus vampyrus
GAGAAGCTGATGGCCGGCCTCGGGCCCCCTCCACTGATCGCGCCATGAGCTAAAGCAAAGAGCTGGGCTCGCACTGCCTCAGATCCATGAGAAGCAAAGTCCACTGAGCTGCTCTCACTCTCACCTTTTTATTCCAGCCCCACCTTCCCACGCAGCCTCCTGGGGCATTCAGACTTTGAGTTGGGCACCATCTTGATAGTCTGACTACGGCTCCTTCTCTTCCTGTCCCCCAATTCTACTTGGTGTTGGGGGACCAGCCAGTCCCCCCAGCAACGTGAGCTGACTCGGCTTCTTCTGCATACGTCACAGCACCACACACTTCTTCAAAAGCTCCCTTCAGACTGAACCACTCCACGAGCAGAGAACGTGGGTCTCCTCCCCGCCAGTGTGTCCTCAGCCCCTACACACAGTCTGGCACACAGCACGGGCTTGATACCGATTTCATGATCAAATCTGTAGGCTGGATAAATGGACAAAGAATAGCCTTTAATAATCGTGTACGTCCTTCTAAAGGCAGGCCTGGAGAGTCGAGTGATAGATAGCATTTCAGATTATTTATTTAGAATGTAGTGTCTCTCTTACCAGGGATGAAGGGGACAGCTCAGAAGACCCTGGAGCACTTTTCGACCGAATACAGATATGGACGAAAGCATAACATCCACCACTAATTTCCCCTGAGTGAGAAATACTCTGTCACTATTAGCATCGACTCTCCTGGCCCTCAGGTTTTATCACAGCTCCTGCATTATACGAGCTTTTACTTTTATATGACATGAGCCACACACCGGGACAGAAAACAGTTAAGGGAAATGCTCTTCTCAGCTTTTGGGAAACATAGAAGGGCTCCGTGGACCCCGCATTACCTCTAAAACTGTTTTTAGATCCAGCCTGTCCTTTATTAACCCTCTTCCTTCTTCTTCTTCTTTTCCTTGCAGCCTTTGCTGTAAAATAGTTTCGCGTCTGGACAATGAAATCGAACATGCCTGAAGGGCAAGGAACGGCACATAATCATAAATCGAAAACTTGCAAGTTGGAAAGAGGTCGCCAGAGGCAGAGGTGGTAGAAAGACTTTAAAATTTAAGTAGCTGCGTTCGCGCTCTCTAAGACCCAGCGGGGGCAGTGGGGGTGGGGGGGCGTCTGGAAGGGACATCGGACCAGGGGTCTCTTGGAAGAGCCAAGATCAATTGATTTGAAAGCTGTATGACCTTGGGGAAATCACGACACCTCTCTGATCCTCCTTATTTTTTTATTTTTCACTTTTATTTTTGCATCCATAAAATAAAGGTAGCATTTTTAGACTGTGTACCTTACAGGTGACTGTAACGTTCAAATAGGAGCTTTGCTGAAGGCCTTGCTCCGTACAAGTAAAGACAGCGAATGAGGACTGAACAGCGGAAGTTAGGGTTCCGATTCCAGCTCTGCTCATGAAGCTGTAGGAGCCTATGGGCATGAGGTGGATGTCACCTCCTCCTTTCAGGCTTAAAGCAATGAATTAAACACCTCTGGGG
>NW_011890558.1:9518-9980 GCF_000151845.1 Pteropus vampyrus
ACCCCTGGTCTCAATGACGAAAGATGGACTCTAGCATCTACTGACATTAGACCTAACCATCAACTAGGATGACCCACAAACCCTCGTAAGAACACCGCACATACAAGGGTGAACAGACTGTCCCTGTGACCTGTGTTCTCCTCCACTTCCTAGTTCTGTGACTGTGAATGAGTTACTTAGCCCCTCCGTGCCTCAGTTTCCTCATCTTTGAAATGGGTATCCTGCTTTTTAACCACTAACAGGACTGTTGTGAAGATGAGATTGGGTTATACATAGAGAGCCTAGAGGACAGCGCTCAGCACATGGCAAATGCACTGATTGTTAATTACTATTGTTCTTGTTATTATTAGCAAGAGGCCAGTCACCAGCTTCATACAGAATGAGGTCTCGTGACACAAGACAATTATATGTGATGTTATGTGGCCTGAGAGTCCCTTATGTCTTCCCAAGAGGACAGTTTTC
>NW_011890558.1:12231-12890 GCF_000151845.1 Pteropus vampyrus
TTAGACTTCCACTCTCCAGAACTCCAAGGAATAAATGTCTTGTTTAAGCCACCCAGTGTGGCGGCCGAGCTGACCGAGGCAGACATCAACAGAGGCGGGACAGGAAGCACGGCTGAGGACATGGGGCGTGCGCCCGACGGACCAGATTCCTGGACGGCACCTGCTGACACTCCCTGATAAACTGACTCATCGCCCCTGGTTTTCAGTTTCGTCCTCTATCCGTGGGACTGATGGCGGCACCGACCTCCCGGAATCGTTGTGGGGACGAGCTAGGGATGCTCCGTGTTTTCTAGTTTGTACTGAGCACTCGATAGACATGAGATTGAAAAATGTGCTGACGCCGTGTCTAAGCTGACACCGCGTCATCATTTCTAGGGCTCAGGGTTTTACACGTTTCTACTTAAATGACAACCTGGTATCTGAAAAGAGAAATCCATTGAACAGTTATCACCATTAACGGCGGACCAGAGCATGCGGGGGGAGGGACGAGGAAAGGCCTTCGATACGGAGCAATCCTCAGGGCAGGAGGCCCCGTGTGCCGCTGGGACTGGGGGTAGGAGATGTGGGGACGTGATCTGGATGCTTGGAACAGAGGTTCGAGAGCGCTCCAGGCTGAAGAGGAGAGAACGGTGTCAAACCCCTAAACCACCTCATTCCCA
>NW_011890559.1:0-1856 GCF_000151845.1 Pteropus vampyrus
AACACCCAGCCATTAAAATCCCACCTGGCTTCCGAGGCCGCCTCTCACCCTGTATCCTTCAGGTCTCTCCAGGCCTCTGCTCGCCGAAACCCCGCAGCCCCCACTGTGCGCAGCTCTCATTAGGCACCTCCTGTTTACCGGTCTGTTTCGTTTCTTAGCTGGACCCTATGAGTGCATTTTGTCCTGCTTTAGGGTGCAAATCCGATCTACTTCATTCAGTCATCGATCCCCAATACTAAACACGGGGCCTGGCACACAGAACGCGCTCAGTAACTCTTGTCAAGCAGGTGATGGCGCCGCTGACTGGGAAAGAAGCTGAAGTCCAGGAGCGTTGGGGTGACACTCGCGGACAAGAAGCCAGTGAGCGGCCAGACAGGTAGCTGCTTCCACGGAGCCACGTCTGGGCGCGACCCCGCCCCACCCGGCTGCTGTTTTCCGGGCTCCTGACGAGCAGAGCAGGAGGCAGCTGGCCCCTGGGATCTAATGGAGGGTCTAGAACTGTGGCTTCAGGTTGTCCGTGGCCTTCAGTCAGGGCACCTTGGGCCTCGCTAGCAACCGTCACGGAGATCTCCCGAAACCTCAGGAAATGACTAGGATGCCTGGGGCTGTTTGAGGTGATGTTTCGGTCTCGTTCAAATACAAGCTCAGTATTAATTCACACCAGAGGCAAGGCCCAACATCCAAGTCTCAGAGGCCTATTTGCCACAACCCCCCTCACCTGCCACGCGCAGAGAGCCACTGACTTATGTGACGGAGCGAACGCAGCCGCCCCGAGCGCCGAACGCCTCCCACCTCTGAGCCATCTCGGTCACGGCTCATGGGTGGCCCTTGGGCACAAAGGGTCTGAGTTATGATGCGCACAGGGCTCCCAGCGGGGTGTCCCCTGCTGGAGGGGCGCCGAGCCCCAGACTCTCGGGGCGGTGGGGTGTGAGGACCCAGGCCCTCCCCAGAAGCCTCTCGCTCACAGCCTCCCAACCTTGGTGGGTTCTCTAAGGGCCAGAGAGACCCAGGACGAAATTCCCTCACACTCTGTGACCCAAATCCAGGCATTTCCGGGCATTTCCAGAGCCAAAATGTCTTCGGTTCTTCCTTGTGCCCCACCCACTCCTGGGACCATGTTCTTTGCGAATCGATTAGGTTTTGGGGTTCATGGGCCTTGTGCCCCCTTGCCCCCTAGGCCTTACGCCCATGCAGGGTGCCTGGGGGCGGGACAGGCCTTGGACGGAGGCCCAAAGGCCAGCTCAGGGCCGGGCGCTCTCCAGGGAGAGTGGAGCCCCCACCCCCACCCCGGGCCCAGCTTGGTCTCTGGCCTCAGAGCCCAGCCTGCCTGCGAGCTGCCCTGGACCTGGAGGTGACGGAGGGGACTGAGGACAGCTCGGCGCAGACGCCAGCTAGGACGGTGGCCTCCCTGCCCAGTGGCCGCTGGCTCCAGCTGAATGAGAAGCCGTGGTCTGCCTGGGCCGCCGCCACGAACCTGGGCATCGGAGGCAGCCAGCTCGCTGCTGTGCCTCTCCGCCCGCACTGCCGCCTGGGACCTGACATTTGTCTGTTTTGAGACCAGATGAGTATTTATTCGGGTGAAGCAGCTGGGAGGCCTGTGATATTTAGACGGGCTTTAGGAGGCGTGTTTGAGGAGGAGATAATGCTGGCGCTTTTCTCTGTGAACCAGCCCGGGGCCTCGTCACCGAGGGGGCCGCTTGGGTCTCCTGTGACAGCCAGATACAGTTCATTTCCTGCAGAAGCTGCGGGCTGGGCCGTGCTGATACTGCCGTGTTATTTAGAATGGAAAGGTCAGGCCCGAGATTGAATAATCATTGCCGAGGCCTCCACGGGGACGCCAGGCGGTTGGTGAGCGG
>NW_011890559.1:2086-3063 GCF_000151845.1 Pteropus vampyrus
CCCCGTTTCCTGCGGTGGCTGCCATCCTGAAGTTTATAGGTATCATTACCTGTGAAAAATCTGTTCCATCTGAAGACGGCCGGGGTTGGAGATGGGTGGCAGATTGCGATTTAATGATCAGATTAAAATATGCTAAAGCAAACAAATAAATAAATAAGACGCGGGCAGCCAGAAGCCCACAATTCACTCCGTGGGCAGCAGAGGCGGGGCCTCCAGACCAGCTCGTAACTCACCGCCCGGCAGGTTCGTAGCCTCGTACTGCATGACCACACGGGAGGTGGTTCTCCAGGAAACGCTGACCCCGGGCGGCCCCGGAAACGAGGCCGGGGGCCGGGGGCCGGGAGGGGCGAGCGGGAGACCACTGGTGTGGCCGCTGCTAACGGGAGGGGTGTCGGTCAGCACGGCCACACCCTGCCTTGACCTCAAGTCTCCAGGCCGCAACTCCACTTGCCACCTGCCGGCCGCCTCCCAGCGCAGCCGGGAACACCGCGTGGCGGGGCGTGCTCCCGTGCCCGCGTCTCGCCGGCTGTCACCTCGTGGGGGTCGAGCCCGTGCCTCGTTTTTTTGGGATCCTTACTCTTTGGTGCGAAGTTGCTGCTCAAAGGAGCCTCTGGGGGAGGGCGAATGAACACTGCCCGCAGCGCTCTGGAGCAGGGACAGAGGACAGAGCGGGCCGCGGCCCCGTGGGGCAGCTCCGCCTCCCCCGGGCCTCCCCGGCCGTCTCTGGCCTGCGGTCAGGTACCGGCGCCTGCCATGTTCCCGCCTCCCGCCCCACGCTGTGAGCCTGCGAGGCCCCTCCCAGGACCGTCCTCTCAGCCGCCGGGGCGCGTGAGCTGCGTGTTCTGTTTGTGGCGTGAGCGAGATTCCTCGGGAAGACGTCGCGGGCCCTTGGCTAACGCGCCCCCTTTGGGAGGGACTCACAGGGTCACACGCCTTTTATCTGTGCTGCACCGCGAGCCACAGACTTGCGCCTGTCC
>NW_011890559.1:6098-6416 GCF_000151845.1 Pteropus vampyrus
TGGGAGGGACGCTCGTGGGGTGGCGGACAACGCAGGGAGGGAGCCCACGGCTGGCTAGCCCCCCTCGCCTGCATCTCGCCCCCTGAAACAATGCTTGGGCACCACAATTCTCAAGGCCAGGTCACAGCAGAGGGAAGGGAAGGAGAGTCGCTGGGTAGACAGCCGCGACTCGCAAACTCAGAACTTATGATGGAAAACCTCTCTGGACTTCTTCTAGCTGGCGCTTGGTGGGGGTGGTGTGGGGGACAGTCACAGACGAGCAGACGAGACGGGGTGCTCTGCCCTCGTGCAGCACGGCTAGTATTTGGCCATAGAGGA
>NW_011890559.1:9386-10069 GCF_000151845.1 Pteropus vampyrus
GGCTCGGGAGACCTGGGGGCCGCCACGTGGGGCGTGATCGTGGCCACAGAGGGGAGTGTGGGGACGCTATGGGGGGCTGCGTGACGTGCTGCTGGGGACGGTGCCGTGAGGGTGAAGATCAGTGCAAGTGGCTGCGGGGAGGGAGGCCGCCTGTGCCGACCTTTCCACGCACCGAAACCCGATCACGCGCCCGACCTTGCCTCCAGGAGAGCCCTCCGCGTGCCCTTTGTACTTTGCCCCCAGGCAGGAGGATGGGACCCAACCTGGCCCTGTGTGGTGCTCCCGCCCGTCCCTGTCACCGACACGCTCTCCACGCACAGCTGTCACACGATGGCGCCTCTGGGACCCCTGCCGGAGCCCTGCTCTGATCACGGCGCAGGTGGCCTTTCCAGGGCCTCGTCACCAAGGCGTAATCTCACCTTGCCAGATAGTCACCTTCTGGATTTCCTTCCAACACACGCGCCCTCCAGTTTCTCGGGGGACTGGCCCCAGCACATGCGCAGGGCGCCGTCTGTCACTCCTGCGGGCCACGCAGAATTCCCATGACCTTGGGAGCTGGCCGTCCTCACGCCTCAGGGTCTTGCACCTTCCCACAAGCCCCCCACGCAGAGTCTATGTGACGGGGACTAAGCACTTACAAAGCCGCGTACGGGATCCAAGCTCACGCCCAGAGAACCGGCCCG
>NW_011890559.1:12083-12662 GCF_000151845.1 Pteropus vampyrus
CTTCTGTGGGGGAGGTCACTGAGGAAGGGGTGGTCGCATCCTGCCAACCTCCATTAGCCTGGAAGGGAAAGAGGGAGAGAGGTCAGTCCTGAGACCGGGGCACGATGAGGGGCGGGGGGGAAGGGCGCGCACGGTGCCCGGCGCATGGGGACACGCGTCGGCCGGCAGCTGTCACTGCGGCCGCCCAGTCCAGTCCTCAGAGGAGCTGGGTCGGCCCTGAGGCCCCCGCTGCTGTCACATGGTGACTGTGTGCGCCCTGGGGAGGGACCCGAGGTCATGCACTCCCAACCCTTTGACCTTGGCTTCTCCTCGAGACAGACCAAAGGTCGCCCGAACGCTTCCTGCAGCCCTGTCCAGCTCTGCCCGGCCCCCGTGTGGGACTCTGACCTGTGCCAGGCTCTACACTACATGCCCCTGGAAGGTGACGATGGCAAACTGTGGGTCACGTCCTCCAGAGGCGCTGAGCCGCGGCCCGTCCCCCAGGCAGATCGGGCGGCCCAGCCGGCAGGGGATTCGCGCACGCAGCTCCCCACCGCCCGGAGGAAGGACAGAGGGTGAGTCGGGACGTGAGACGAGCGT
>NW_011890560.1:0-328 GCF_000151845.1 Pteropus vampyrus
AAACTCACATCCATGAACTACTCCCATCCTTTCCCCACGCCCCATTCTATTCTGACCAGTTATCGCAATAATCCGGTTTAGGATCACATTGCGTCTGACATCATTTCCTTAGTCTCCTTCAGTCCAGAAGGGTTCTTCAGTCTTCCCCTGAGTTTTGCAACCTTGGTACATAATAATGTGCCAGTTCCTCTATATTACAGCGGCCCCCAACCTTTGTGGCACCAGGGGCCAGTGCTGCTATGAGCATCTATTGACTGATGGTCTGAGGCGGAGCTGAGGCGGTGATGCTGGCGCTGGGGAGTGGCTGCAGATACAGATGAAGCTTTGC
>NW_011890560.1:378-1195 GCF_000151845.1 Pteropus vampyrus
AAACTCACATCCATGAACTACTCCCATCCTTTCCCCACGCCCCATTCTATTCTGACCAGTTATCGCAATAATCCGGTTTAGGATCACATTGCGTCCGACATCATTTCCTTAGTCTCCTTCAGTCCAGAAGGGTTCTTCAGTCTTCCCTTGAGTTTTGCGACCTTGCTACATAATAATGTGCCAGTTCCTCTATATTACAGCAGCCCCCAACCTTTGTGGCACCAGGGGCCAGTGCTGCTATGAGGATCTATTGACTGATGGTCTGAGGCGGAGCTGAGGCGGTGATGCTGGCGCTGGGAAGCGGCTGCAGATACAGATGAAGCTTTGCTCGCCCGCCCGCCCGCCACTCACCTCCTGCTGTGCGGCCCGGTTCCTAACAGGCCACAGGCTACTACTGGTCTGCGGCCCGGAGATTGGGGACCCCTGCTCTATAAGACACCCTTCAATTTGCCTTTGTCTGCCCTTTGCTTGTGGTTGGATTCAGGTTAAGCATCTTTGGTATTAAAAAATAAGTGAAACTCTTCACATTCTTCTTGGATCCTGTCAGGTTGTGTGACTTCACTGTGATCACTCGATTAAGGGTGGTGGCTGCCAGGCTTCCCCACAGTAGAGCAACTCCTTCCCCCTCTGTCATTAATCAGGACAGAGGAGAGAGTGCTTTGACACTATGGAACCGTCAATTTCAAGCTCTCCATTTATTCATTTATTTATTTCTATCTACCTGGGTTCATGATGTCCTATTTTAATCAATGGGTTATAATCTGCTACTATCATTTATTTTAATGCTCAAATTGTCTCCAGCTCGGCCAGCAGAAGC
>NW_011890560.1:3570-5472 GCF_000151845.1 Pteropus vampyrus
GCAGGGCGCACTAACGTCTGGTAATTCCCTTCAAGCTACTGTGACAAATTTGGCAGGTGCTGTAATGCGGCCCGTCCCCTGCCTGCTGTTCCATGAGCCACCCGGTGCTAGAAGAAACCGCTGTCTCTCGGGCAGGTATGGCTGTCTCTCGGGAGGGTATGGCTTATCCTTCTCCAATCTCCCTCGGGACAATCTCCCTCAGGACGTCTGCACTCCTAAGAGCATCGTGTAACAGCACAAGTGATGAGTTCCAACGATGGGCTGACGACCAGCAGGCCATAAAGCACGGCTGGTCACGGGCAGTACAGAATCGGCAGCCTGCCGCTTGCTGAGAAAGAAAAGGCTACTCGGAGGGAAAGGCCTCGTATTTTAAGTGTGGACTTCTACAAAGTTTATTCTGTCTCCACAGAACTAGCAGAAAAGGCTATCAGTGGTTAATTCTGATTTCCGGATTGCCACCTTTAACCGCTTCCCCAAGAAAAAGCCAATGCTACACAATCTGATTACTTTCTGGAAAGGGGAAATATCTGACCAATTCAGATGTTTTTCAACTAGAGTATGTGCCCAGGAAGACACCTGGGGGTTATTTCAACTTAAGTCATAATCAAATATTAGTGCTTTACAGTGGCCAGGAAGATAAAGGGCATATTTCAAACCCTTTGAGATGACAAGGCCACCTGTGCCGATGTTGTGTCCAATAGTGGCCCACAGCCTTTCCAGTTTATAAGCTGTCACTGTCTAGTCCTGAGGAGCCAGGAAGGACCGACTGTGCCCATTCCTTCCTCCACCCAAGAGCTACTAATTGAGCACCTACTCTGTGGCCACCAAGGCACCGGGACTACAGAGACGAGACCCCAGTGATAGTTACCAGCGTCCCTCATGTCCAGCTCAAGGCCACTAGCAGCAGGTGTCGCCATCGACTCATGCGGGGTCGCGGGGCGGGTGAAACGCGTCACATTTCACAACGGCGCCACCCTGAGAAAACAGTCATGATGGGAAGAGCGCAGAAACACCAGCTGAGGCTGCTCCTGGCAGATAAGCAAAGCACTTCCACCCGGTTCGGAGTAAGAGCCCTTCAGAATGACAGATGAGCATGAGGCCACCGCGCTGCGAAATGAATACCCGCACAGAACGCCTTTCTTCTTAAACGGTGAAGCGACCTAAGCAATCAGACTGCTCCTTAACCAACAAACATCCTTTTCTTTCACCAAGAACAAAACAAATATGATAGTAGCAAGAAACGTCATAAAACATGAGTGCCTGGGTTTCTCGAGTCTATTTTAGAAGAAATAGTTTTAGCTATAACCATTACCAATCTAAAAATAAAAACAAAAACAAAGAACCCAGCCAATCAACTTGACAACGAACAAACTCTACTTAAAATGTGTCATTTAGGAAATGTGTCATTCACTCATTCAACAACCCTTAATGGGGGCTTCCCCAGACGTAGGCGGGCCTCGTGCTGCGTAACGGGGTGGGCTGGGCCAGTGACGGCAGCTCCCGCAGGGTGTACGTGCTACCCCTGACCATGACAGTGTGCAGGGACCCACAGAAGAAGAAGCCACCATATGACACGGCCTACGGCAGTGGTAGCCCTCACAGAGCAGGTGACACCTTCACTGGGGTGGGAAGGGTAACGGGGGTTTGCCAGATGGACGGGGAGGGACAGAGACTTCACATGAAGGGCGTTCAGGACAGAGAACTCAGCGAGAATTGGCATCAGAGCCTCGAGGAACTAGCCCCTTCAGAACCCAAGTAGTCGAGTGTGGCTGGAGCATAAATCCAAGGGCTGCAGTCCAGCCGTCATGGGCCTCGAGTGCGTGCTGCGAAGTTGAGCCTTCGTAGGACATGGATGCGAAGAAGTGACAAAGTTCTGTTTGGCAGGTCCACTCTGGAGCAAGG
>NW_011890560.1:6882-7286 GCF_000151845.1 Pteropus vampyrus
CAAAGAGAACACTCCAAAATCTTTCCACAAGGGCCGGGGCCTGGACCCAGCTCTCCATGTTCATTTAGGGTCCAATCTCGGGCTGGCCGAGTGGCCGCGAGGACAGCAGCTCTGAGGACCCGGTCCTCGTGCTCTAGAAGCTGGCACACGGCCCAGTGGGGAGGACAGATGGGGGAACTGACAGGTGCCGGCTCCGCTGTGGCCTGCCTGTGTGGCCCTAGGCACGTCATTTTACCTGCAGGGGCTTCAGTGTCCTCACCTGCAAAGGGGGCTCGCGACAGTATATGTACAAAATGGGGGTTGGGCGCCGAAGTGGGGTGCGTACCGGGAGCAGCTGGCGTGCAGGGAGCATGGGCAGGAGGGAAGAGCGTGTCACAGCTGCCTGAGGAAGGCGTCCCGGGGAG
>NW_011890560.1:8644-11398 GCF_000151845.1 Pteropus vampyrus
CCTTCCTCTTGCCCACGAGAGTGCATTACCATCGTGCACTGCGAGGGCACGGGCAGAGAGCTTACGTCACCCTCTCTCTCCCCTGCTGCCCACACACCAGCGGGGCCCAGGCAGGCACGTGCGCACACGGGCTCACGCACACACATGCAGTTTGTCTGTTCTCAGTTCTGTCTGGAGAGATCTTTTCTTCCTCCTTCCTCCCATTTATTTAACTTGAATCATGGCCTTTTCATTAGTTTTAACAGCTTCAGCTAAAACAATGACCAGGAAAAGGGGGATTTTAAAGTTTTAAAACCCGAACCGAAGTAAGAACACAGACAGGGAGCCTTTGCTGGCTGTGCCACGAGAGCCCGGGCGCCGAGCGGAGCCGCGGGCGTCCGCGTCCCTGGAGCGCCTCACCTTGACCTCGCAGCTGCTGGATTGCTTCTGAGCAGGTCCTCATGAAGGTCTGGGCGTCCTGGTCTATCTGGTCTCGTTCCGTGTCTGTCATCCTCCCATACTCGGACACGATATGGCTGCGGAGGGGGGCGGGGGGGGAGAGAGACAAAATGAAACGAGCAAAGGGCAGCGAGCGTCTGAGCGGGGTGTGCAGGGACACACGGCTTCCCTGTGGCAGTGACACTGAAGCTGACACTGATCGGATGAGGAGCAGCTGCCGGGCTGACAGGTGGGAGAATGGTCCAGACAGGGCAACCAGTACTTGAAAAGGCTGTCAGGCAGGAGAAGCTTCCTGCGGAGACCAAACGGGGCAGGCGCGTCCGGACAGCGAGCGAGCGAGCGGGGCGCGGAGAGGCCATGTCAGGCATGGCAGCTTTGACTCGGCGCGACAAGGCAGGATAGGGACAGACGGAGACGTGCCCTGGGACCACCCGGGTGCCACCCGGAGAATGACACCGGGCAGTACTGGGAGGCTCCTGGGAGGCTCGTGAGAAGTCACTTTCCCCACGTCGACAAGCAGTCTTCGAAAATCACAATAAAGGAGCTTTGAGAAACACATTTCGTTTCCCCTGAAGTCACTGAGCTAGTGGGGGTGCTCGCTTTCAGTAGTGCAGCACCCCGAAACTCAGCATATGGTGGCGGTATCTCCCCGCTCACCCTCCTGATGCCCAGGCGGGTACGGCAGCTTTGTCACTGGCACTGATGCCGTTTGCCTAATCAAACGCTGGACATTACAGCGGAAATCAGCATGACCGACTATCAAGTCACAGGGAACTCAGAACACGTAGAGAGACTCAAATCATTCCATTCCCCCCGCCAGCCCCCGCCCTCACTGATAATACTTGGCCCGGATCCCCCACCCCCACCTGTGACCGTACTTCCTGCCACATACCTCGCTCACTGCACTCCAGGCACACTGGCCTCCCTGCTGTCCCCACGTCGGCCACGCCCCTGCCACAGCGTGGCGTGCTCTCCCGGCAGACGTCCGCGGCCTCCGCTCAGAGGCCTGACAGCGCGGCCTCCCCCGGCCGCCCTCCGTGCTGGCCCCCGCCTGCCACCGCTGCTCTTCCATGCTGTGCAATCACTACGCTGTCGTCTCTCGTCTCCAAGGCCACTCTCCTGCATCGCTTTGCGACCCAGGGCTGGGGCTCTCCGAGTCCTACTGCTGCTCTGCTGCCCCGCGCCCCCTCCCCCCACGAGTCTCCTGGAAGCATGGCTCTGTCCCGCTCATTCGTGTCGTGTCCCCAGGACGAAGACGAAGACGGTGCGGGCACGCAGTGGGCGCACTAGGCTCAGCCGAGCACAGAGAATACGCCGGCACCGTTGTCTGCCCTGCGTGTGGTTTTAATTTACTTATCTGGTCCTTGCAGCCCACGCATGCACACAAACACCACCCCACACAAACGTCAGCCCCTGTGGCCGGGCTGAGGGTTCAAAGTTGAACAGGGCTCATTTCTGACCCCCACACGACAGGGGAGGCCGACACAGAAACAGGGAGCATGAGGAACGGCGATGACGGTGCTGGTCTGGAAGTGGACGGTGGGGCCCGGGGGGTAGTGGCCAGTTGGTGGCGGGGAGGTACCAGGCAGGCAGCGAGGAAGACATGCCACAAGGAGAGCCAGAGACCTGCGGGTCCTGGCTGGAATGACCACAGCAGGTGGGGTCCCCACCAGGGCACGTCTGAGAAACAGGAAAACAGGAGTAAACCGGTGGCCCCTGCGAACCGAGCGTCCTTGCTTCGGCCTCTGGGGCCCCTGAATTACATCAAGGGACAGCACAGCATATGCACATGTGCATGCGTGTATCACAGATGTACTCAATATGTCCGCCTGTGTCCCCACTATTTTTCGAAAGAACGTAAATGGTATGATGATGAATAAGTACACCTCCATCTAAAATGCTCACTGAATCGCACATGGCTGCTTTTCTAGTATCGACAGCTTTCCCCAAAACACAACAATCATATAAAAGACAAATATTCCTCTATCACTGGAAAGGAGCCTTGCAGTACAGAAGCTGGGGACCGCTTACTTAGCCGACTGGAGGATTTTAAACAGAGGGACCTGCATTTTGCATGGGTTCCTCATGGCGGCTGGCCTGCAGACAGATGACACGCCAGTGCAGCGTCCGGGGAGAGATGACGAAAGCCTGGGCTGAGACCTCGTCAGGGGAGAGAGGAGGCACAGCCTGAGACACATGTAATAGGTAACGTGACCGGCAGGGCGTGGACATAAATGAGGAGAAGCCTAGGATACAGAGCACGGACGATGACACAGGTGTGGAAGGAAAGGGGTAGGTGCTGGCCAAAGATAGCAC
>NW_011890561.1:0-259 GCF_000151845.1 Pteropus vampyrus
AGGTGACCTCAGTGCCGCGCCGAGCGGGCACCGCTGGTTCTACACTCTGGCCGCTAGAGGGCGCTGCCTTCCAGTCCTCTCTGCAGTTCATCAGCGCATCGCTTGGCGCCTTGAAACGCCGGGGGCGTGGGGTCGGGCTTGAGGGGCTAGCCTGGGAAAACTTAAACTAGCAGTGTGTGTGCGTGTGTGCGTGTGTGCATGTGTGCATGTGTGCGTGTGTGTGCGCGCGCGTGTGCACACGCGTGTGCGTGTGTGTGCA
>NW_011890561.1:2281-3424 GCF_000151845.1 Pteropus vampyrus
GAAGTTCAGCTTTCACGACAGAACCAGCCGATCGCACTGGGAAACCCGGGTCCGACTTTGGGCAGCTGGTGCCTGATGGATATAACGAAAACCGGCGAAGCGACATAGGTGGTCAGCGTGCAGACCCCTCCCTCTGGGGTGGGAGGGGCGGCCTCACCCACAGCCTCACACACAGTCATCCTGTCAGCCTTTGGATGCCCAAGGTGCCTGAGTCTAACGAAAACCGGGCGAAGCGACATAGGTGGTCAGCGTGCAGACCCCTCCCTCTGGGGTGGGAGGGGTGGCCTCACCCACAGCCTCACACACAGTCATCCTGTCAGCCTTTGGATGCCCAAGGTGCCTGAGTCTAATTACACAATTTAGCACCCGATAGATGGCTTTCAAGATCTTACTCGTCAATGCTCAGGATGATAAGGAAAGCTGGTTGGATGTTGAATCGCACGTTTATCTCACTTCTGCACAACTACGAGGTCTCAGCCATGGGAAGGACTGAAATGGCCATCTGGCCCTGCCCCTGGCAGGGTGCAGAAACTGCTGCGCCTGTGGTTCTCACACTTGAGCACATGTTACTAGATGAGTGTTAAAACCCAGATGGCCAGGCACAGCCACGGTTTCCGAGTCAGCAGCTCTGCAGGGCGTCCCAGACTTCGTATATCTAACGAGTTCCCAGGCTCCTTGTGAACTGCTCCATGCGATACCTCTCGTATCCGCCGCTTTCCTCTCGCTGGCGACGTGCAGCTCATTGCCACCCCAAGCACCCACCCAGTATTCTCTCCAGCTGTTTAAAAATTCTTCCTCGTGTGGCCTTCAGACCTGTGTCCCTTTAACTTCCAACCATTGCTTCTAATTCTGCTGGGGGCTCCACACGGGGCACGTCTCCGGCTCATGGTTAAGTCACTCGCGGGCACAAGAGTCAGGCTGCCCGGTCCATCTCCTGACTCCACCGCTTATCATGCGACCTTGGGCAAGTCACTCAACTTTTCTAAATTTTCCTCATCTGTAGAGTTGGGAGGATAATAGCACTTACGGCATAGGATTGATGTGTTAGGTTAAATGAGAAAATGTATGGCAAATAATGAGCATGGCGCTTGGCACATAGTAAGTGCTCAATAAACGCTGGCTCTTATTATTACCTAGTTTTCC
>NW_011890561.1:5206-5552 GCF_000151845.1 Pteropus vampyrus
CTGAATACTAATTTTTTATCCTGCTACTTTGCCGTAGATCAGCCATCACAGAGGAGGCTTTCCCCTGCCTCCCGCCATCACCTTGCAAAGCTGTAGAACATCTGTCTCGGGTCTGCTCATGGACCCCGGCCTGATAGACTTCTCCGAGGGCATGCAGGCTTCACAGACCGCTTCTTTCTCCGGGGGGCCGATGAGGCCAGAGCAACGTGGAGAGCGAAAGGAGAAACCGGCATAAACATAAACTCAGGACGGACTGAAAACCACTGGAGCTTGAAATGCCAGGCTCCGGGCAAGTTAATGAGCTACTCGAAAGACAAGGTTATCCTGGGATAATCAGACCTGACGT
>NW_011890561.1:5610-6100 GCF_000151845.1 Pteropus vampyrus
TCAGATATAATATACATGCAGAAAAGCGCATCAAGCTAAAATGCATAGCTCAATTATAAACACCTGTGTAGCCACCACTCAGCTCAAGTCCCAGACTCTTGCCAGCATTCCAGAAGTGGGGACAGTGTGTTACTCAGCAGGCATCACTCAAACTACCACCTAGTATTTGGACATTATATAAATGGAGTCACAGAATGAAAACAAATGAATAACAACTGCACACAACAATACGCATGACTCACACACATGTCATACTGGATTAAGTAAAACAGACAAAAAGGGAGTGCACCAGAACAATTTATCGAAAAGGACCAGCCTTTCCCTCTGTTCTTTGTCATAAACTCACTGTTCTATTCAAACGAGTCTGGCGTGGGGCTTTTTAGTCTATTTCATCGGTCCTTTTGTCTGTCTTATGCCTCTGTCACATTAGCGATCGCTGCCACTGTCCTGTCTTATTACCCAGTAGAGCAACTCCTTCTTTATTCTTTTA
>NW_011890561.1:6150-7366 GCF_000151845.1 Pteropus vampyrus
GACTGAAAACCACTGGAGCTTGAAATGCCAGGCTCCGGGCAAGTTAATGAGCTACTCGAAAGACAAGGTTATCCTGGGATAATCAGACCTGACGTTGGAGGGAAAACTTGGGGACATCAGAGGTGACCTCCACTGTGAAGGATGGAGGCGGGAATCTCGTACTGAGCCAGGCAGACTGGCGAGGTAGAAAGGGCATTGGCTTTGGTGGCAAAAGTGTGGGGCGTTAGCCGTGGCTCTGCTATGAGTTTGGGTGACCTCGGCTAAGTCACTTCACTTCTCTGGACGTCTGTTTCTTGGCCAAAAAATTGAGGTGGTACCACTCAACAACAAAAAAATCAAACAACCTGATTAAAAAATGGGCAAAGGACTTGAACCGACATTTCTCCAAAGAAGGTGTGTGAAAGATCAATGAGCATGTGGAAAGAAGCTTAACATCACTCATCTTTAGGGAAATGCAAATTAAAACCATGAGGTGTCGCCTCACACCCATCAGGATGACTATTATTAACCCCGCCCCCCGCCAAAACCCAACAAAAAAACCCAGAAAATAGTGTCGGTGAGGATGTGGAGAAATTGGAACTCTTGTGCGTTGCTGGCAGAAGCGTAAAATGGGGCGGCCTCTGCGGGAAACAGTATAGAATGTCCTCAACAAAACAAAACGAAGCATAAAATTTCCATATGATCCCGCAATTCCACTTCTGGGCGTAGACCCTGAAGAACTGAAAGCAGAGACTGGAATAGATATTTGTGTACCCAGCAGCATTGTTCACAATGGCCAAAAGGTGGAAGTAACCCATTCATTGCCAGGTGAATGGATAAATAAAACAGTGTACACATGAAAATAGACTATTATTTAGCCTTAAAAAAAAGGAAATTCTGATACATGCTACAACGTGGATGAGCCTTGAAAACATTTGCTAAATGAAATAAGCCAGTCATGAAAAGACAATGAGATTCTACTTACATGAGATATCTAGATTGTCAAATTCATCAAGACAGAGCGTGGAATGGTGGTTGCGAGGGCCCGGGGCGGGGGAGGGGGAGGGGAAAATGGGCGGCGGTGGTTTGATGCGGACGGAGTTTCCGATTGGGAAGATGAAAAAGTTCTGGAGATGATGGCGCTGATGGTGTACAACGACGTGAATGCACTTAACGCCCCCGAACCGTGGACTCGGAAATGGTTAAAATGATCAATTTTAGCACGCGCGCACACACA
>NW_011890562.1:0-1790 GCF_000151845.1 Pteropus vampyrus
AGTATTGCTACCTAAGCTTTTGTTTGTTTCCATTTTCATAAAATATCTTTTCCCATCCCTTTACTTTCAGTCTATGTGTGTCTTTTGATCCGAAGTGAGTCTCTTACAGGCAGTTTATGTAAGTGTCTTATTTTCTTATCCATTCAGCCATAAAAGGTGAATAAGTTTAAATAAAATAAATATTATATTTACTTCATAGTGTCGATGGTACATGAATTTGGGTAAAAACTGTGAAGTTAATACCAATTTTTCCAGTGATAGTAGATGTTGACCTATAGTTTGAGCCGACTTCCTAAGAAAACACTGAAAATCTTTCAATTAAAGTGACTTGGAAACCTCTTCATGTGTTCCATTTCTATCAATATTTGATAAAGAAATGTTTCGATATTTTTTTTAACTAATAAATGAATCATTAAGCCTGAACTAGGTTTCTTCATTTCAAGTTAGCTTATAGTTTAATATTATTAATTTTAAGCTCCATGGTTCTGTCAGATTGGAAATCCTTTAGAATTGAAAGAAATGAAAATTTAAAATATTAAGAATCTTCTCAAACACAGAGAAGAAAAACACCATTGTCATAGCATTTCCTTGCAGTAGCAGTGATTTTCTCACTGGGCAGTGAGAACTTCATAGGCAGAGGAAAGGGATTGATTGAGAAGAGACCTTCTGCTTTTCATGGCCTTTGTTTATAGGTGCATAAAAAAGCAAAATTAAAATTTTGATTTGGGCCAGGATAGATAGCATTTTACCTTCTGAATCAGGTTTATCCTGGTTTGGGGTTTGTCATTTTCTTAAAATCTTCATAAATCACAGGCCATCACATTTGTTCTCAGTTACATGAAAATAACCATCTTTTTTGGTTAGTAGGCCACGCAAGTAAACAAACTTTTTTTTTTTTTAAGTTTATTGGGTTAACACTGCTTAATACAATTATATAATTTTCGGGTGTACATTATAATTTGACATCTATATATTCTATTGTGTGATTATCACCCAGAGTCCAGTTTCCTTCAGCTACTATATATTTGATCCTTTTTACCCATTTCACCCTCCCCCAACCCCCCTTTACCCTGTCTACCTCTTCCCTCTTCCCCCACCCCCTAACCACTAGTCCATTGACCATGTCCCTGAGTCTCTGTTTGTCCTGTTCATGTGTTGCTTTTAGGTTTATATCCCACATATAAGTGATATCATGTGATTTTCAACTTTTTCAGTCTGGCTTATTTTGCTTAGCTCACGGTCCATCCAGGTTGTCGCAAATGGCAGTATTTCATCTCTTCTTATGGCTGAGTAATATTCCATTGTATACATGTTCCACAGCTGCTTTAGCCAATCATCTATCATAGGACACTTTGGTTGCTTCCTTATCCTGGCCACTGTGAATACTGCTGCTATGAACATTGGTGTGCAAATATCTTTTCGTTTATGGGTTTTTCAAGTCTTTGGGGTAAATACCCAATAGAGGGCTTGCTGGATCATATGGTAAATCAATTCTTAGTTTTCTGAGGAACCTCCATACCGCTATTTTTTGTTCTATTTCTTAAAAACTGCCGATGGGATTTTGATGGGGATTGCATTAAATCTGTATAATGCTTGAGTAATACGGTCATTTTAACTACGTTGATCCTTCCAATCCCAGAACACGCAATATCTTTCCATTTCTTTGTATCTTGTTCGATTTCTTTTAACAGGGTCTTGTAGTTTTCATTATATGGGTCCTTCATATGTTTTGTTAAATTTATTTCTAGGGATTTTATTCTTTATGGTGCAATTGCAAAAGGAATTATATT
>NW_011890562.1:3586-3961 GCF_000151845.1 Pteropus vampyrus
CATTTACATTTAGGGCGATTATTGAAATATGAGGTCTTCTTATAGCCATTTTATTTTTTGCTTTCTGGTAGCTCAGTGTTTCCATCGCTTCCTTGTCCTTGTGTTTCTTTTTTCTTTATTTTGGTTGGCTTTTGTGGGTTTTGCCTCTGGTTCTTTTTGTTTTATGTTATATACTTCAGTTCTGAATCTTTGGTGTGTGGTCACCATTACGAATATGTAAAGAATAGTTATACAGTCATCCATTTTCTTCTGCACGTGCCTTATGTCCTTTCCCCTCTGCGAATTTGGATCTTTGTATTCTCTCTTTTTTGGTCATTGTTATCTCACTTTGTCCCTATGTATGCTGAAAGTTCATTACTATCTTGCTATAGCACT
>NW_011890562.1:4011-5092 GCF_000151845.1 Pteropus vampyrus
GAATTTGGATCTTTGTATTCTCTCTTTTTTGGTCATTGTTATCTCACTTTGTCCCTATGTATGCTGAAAGTTCATTACTATCTTGCTATAGCACTTCTCTTATTATTATTTAAGCTTATAATGCCTGTTCTTAGTAAGGGTTGCACTCCTCTGCTTCTATTTGTCTGGTAGTCAATTTACTACTCCTAATTATGTATTTGTTTTGTTTTGTTTTGTTATTTTGTTTTAGGTTACCTGATCCCTTTCAATATTTCCTGTAGTGCAGGCTTTGTAGTGGAGAATACCTTCAATTTTTGTAGAGTCTGGAAAGGTCTTAATTTCTCCTTCATATCTAAAGGAGAGCTTAGCTCAATACATTATTCTAGGCTGGTAGTTCCTTTCACTTAATAACTTAAATATTTGATTCCATTCCTTTTTGGCTTGTAAGGTTTGCACTGAGATGTCTGATGATAATCTAATGGGTTTTCCTTTATAGGTCACCATCTTCTTTTCCCTGGCTGCCCTAATAATTCTGCCCTAATAATTCTGTCATTGATTTTTGATTTTTAATACAATGTGTCTTGGCGAAGGCCTTTTTTGGTTGAGGTCATTAGGTGTTCTGTTGACTTCTTGAATTCCAAGCTCCAGCTCATTTCTTAGATTTGGGAAATTCTCATCCACTATTTGTCTGAAATGCTTTCTAGTCCCTGCTCCTTTTCCTCGCCTTCGATAATGCCCATTATTCTTATGTTTCCTCTCCTAATGGTATCAGCTAATTCTTGTATTTCTCTTTCATTATTTTTCATTCTTTGGTTTCTCTCTCCTTCCTTCTGATTTATTTCTAGATTTCTGTCTTCGATATCTCTGATCCTTTCCTCCATTTGGTCAATTCTATTTCCCAAGCTTGCTATTTTGTTTTTCAACTTGCAGTATGTTCTTTATCTCCAGAAGTTCTATTTGGTTCCTTGAGGCTTTCACTTTCCTTGCTCTGCTCATCCAGTTGTCTTTTCAATTTATGAACTTGTAGATTTGAGTTGTTTTGGATCTCACTGAGATTTTTTCAGAAGTACCACCCTGAATTCTCTGTCATTTAAGTCACATA
>NW_011890562.1:6747-7047 GCF_000151845.1 Pteropus vampyrus
CTTCCTCCCTGCCTTCCCTCTTTCTTTTCTTCCTTATCTAGTCAAATGATGGTGATCTCTGATGAGAAAAATCATCACACCAAAATAGCGATTTAGTATTGCTCTTCCTGGAAAATCCAATCTGGTGTTTGCCTTGTTTTTTTTTTGTTTTTTGTTTTTTTGTTTTTTTGTTTTTTCTGAATCACACATTGATATAAAAGTAAAAGTCAGAAGAACGACTCCCTAATAGTGGAAAAGGGAAGAAACTGAATCAGATACTTGAAAGTCATTGCTGTCATCTGATTCTAAAATGTGGGCTTT
>NW_011890563.1:0-692 GCF_000151845.1 Pteropus vampyrus
TTTCCTCTTTTGCACGATGGGGCTAATCACAGAGTTAACTGAGCTAGGTCGTCATGAAGATTAAGTGAGAAAATGCAGGCAGAGTGTGCCGACGCTGGGACCCAGCACAGCGTAACGTTACGGTTAGGAGTGTTGGCCGTTACCGGTGAGAGTAACACTAGTGCTCACTATAGCAAGGATCGGTGAGCCCGCCTCCTGTGTTTATCAATAAAGTTTTATTGACACACAACCACACTCATTCATTTACATGTTGTCTTTGGTGGCTTTCATGCTCTACGGGCAGAATTGAGTAGTTGCCCAGAGACCTCTGGCCCACAGAGTCTAAAATATTGACTCTCTGGCCCTCGACAGAATAATTTGCTGCCGCCTGCTCTCGAACCATCGTCTCATGCCTTTGTCTCCCCTGGTAGCACCTCAGAAGCTTCGTCGGAGCTGAGCAATGTCCTTGCGAGGACAGACATGTCCTAATCTGTGCCATGCTGGCCAGGATGCAGCCACTGGCCACATGTGGCTACTGAACACCTGAAATGTGGCTAGTGCCGCTGTGACTGAGTTTTACATTTTATTTATTGACTTTATTTAAAATTCCACAGCCTGCTGTGGCTAGCAGTGACATACTCCTTCTCCTGTCTCAGAGTGTGAGGCAGGTGACATCCTGTGATGTCCCCCTGCTAGGATCCTTTTTGGAGAGT
>NW_011890563.1:2717-4945 GCF_000151845.1 Pteropus vampyrus
TCAATGATTGAATGAATAGATGGATAGATGGATGAACAGATGGACGGATGATGGACAGATGGACGGACGGATAAATGGATGAGTAGGTGGGTGGATGGATAATGGATGGTTCGTTGGATGGATAAGTGGGTGAGTGGAGGGATAATGGATAGATGGACAGATGAATGGGTGATGGATGGGCGGATGGATGGATGGATGGATGATAGATCAATGGTTGGATGGATGGATGGATGGATGATAGATCAAAGGTTGGATAGATGGATGGATGGGTGAGTTGGTGGATGGATGATGGATGGCTGATTGGGCGGATGGATGGATGGATGAGCGGGTGGGTGGATGGATGATAGATGGTTGGTTGGATGGATGGATGGATAGATGAGCATGTTGGTGGATGGATGATGGGTGGTTGGTTGGGTGGATGATAGATCAATGGTTGGATGGATGGATGGATGGATGGATGGATGGATGGGTGGGTTGGTGGATGGATGATAGATGGTTGGTTGGATAGGTAGATGGATGATAGACCAATGGTTGGACGAGTGGATGGATGGATGAGCGTTTTGGTGGATGGATGGGTGGGTTGGTGGATGGATGATGGATGGTTGGTTGGGTGGATGAGTGGGTAGGTACAGGGATGACAGATAGATAGATGAATGGATGATGGATGGGTAGATAGATGATAGATCAATGGTTGGATGGATGGATGGATGGATGGGTTGGTGGATGGTTGATAGATGGTTGGTTGGATGGATGGATGGATGACAGATCAATGGTTGGATGGATGGATGGGTGGGTCGGTGGATGGATGATGGATGGTTGGTTGGGCGGATGGATGATGAGTGGGTGGGTGGATGGATGATAGATGGTTGGTTGGATGGATGGATGGATAGATGAGCATGTTGGTGGATGGATGATGGGTGGTTGGTTGGGTGGATGATAGATCAATGGTTGGATGGATGGATGGATGGGTGGGTTGGTGGATGGATGATAGATGGTTGGTTGGATAGGTAGATGGATGATAGACCAATGGTTGGACGAGTGGATTGATGGATGAGCGTGTTGGTGGATGGATGGGTGGGTTGGTGGATGGATGATGGATGGTTGGGTGGATGGATGGATGGATGGATGAGCATGTTGGTGGATGGATGGTGGATGGGTGGTTGGTTGGATAAGTGGGTAGGTACAGGGATGACAGATAGATGAGTGGATGATAGATGGGTAGACGGGTGGGGAGTAGGATGGGAGACGGATGTACAGGTGGATGGATAGCTGGAAGGACAGATGCTTAAAGAAGAAATAGAGACATACTCTGGAGAGGAGGGATTTCCCCCCAATTTTGTTGCTGTCAGCTCCTGGAAAAAGTCGCTCCTGGAGGAGGAGCTTTGTCCGTCTGTTCTTTCCTTTTGGCCAGGACACCCTCAAAGCTGGGCTCCGGTCACGGTCAGGGAAGGTTCTCCCAGACACGTGGAAGTCAAGACGGGAGCAGGGACACCTCCGGCCTCCATCTGACTCGACTGTCTCAGCTCGAGGCTCATTCTCTTACCCCAGCCCCTTTCCCATCCTGGGCCTCTTTCAGGACAGTCGATGGAAGTGAGAACGTGAACGCTGACTTTGAAAGGTGTTTGGAGGTAGCCACAAAGTATCGGCGCTAGACGGACTCAGGTCCGAGCCCCAGCTCCAGCACTTGCTCGCCGCGGGGCTTAGGGCAGGTCGCTGTACCTCTCTGCACCTCGGTTTCCACACTGGAGTGGCCAGCGCTGTGGTCCTGTCGGGGGAAGGGGGCGTGCAGTGTGTGGCGAGAAGCCAGCACGGAACTGGCATCCAGCAGGTGTTGATGTCCCTTGTCTCACGTTCCACTTCCCTCTCTTTGTTTCTTCTGTCGTAGACGTTAGACTCTTGAAAGAGATGCGCCACGCTGGAATTCAGTTTCCACAAATCTATCTCTTTCCTCTTCCATAGTCTCCCTGAGCATGCGAAAAAGAAAAAAAAAAAAGCCTTGACAAGACACAAGCCAGCCATGAGGCCGGCCGGGCTGGCGAAGGCTTTTCCGGTTCCAGCTCTGGCTCCGTGGGAGAGAGTCCCGTTGGGGGGAGGATGGGTTCGAGCCTGTGGGGTCTGCAGAGGGGGAAGAGCACACAGTGGGCGGGATGGTGGCACAGGTCAGCCCCTTGCCAGCTGGGGATCCTGGGAGAGGTGTTAGCCTCGGGTGGGCGGCCGGCCATGGCGGG
>NW_011890563.1:8945-9374 GCF_000151845.1 Pteropus vampyrus
GGGCTGCAGTCTGCGGGTGGGGGAGGGTGGCCCTCAGGAGGACCCTGCCCGGACGTGACCCTGCTCTGGGAGCTGGACCGAAGGGGGATGTTGACCGGCCCTCCTCCACGCGCTCGGCTGCGTGGACCATCCGGAGCAGCCCCTCCGCCCGCCCGGCCGCCCCGCAGGTGTTACTGTGCGGCTGCTGAAGGTCACGAATGCGGCGCAGACGCGCAGTCCAGTGGGGCGGAGGCTCCTCGAGTACCTCGGAGCTCAGGAGGCGCCTCCCGGTGCAGGCGCAGCCCAGGAGCCGTGACGGGCAGGAGGGCCCGATGCCCCCCTAACGGAGCCGGCCATCGACGGGAAGGCCGTGCTGACCCGTTCCGCGCCCCAAGTCTGCTGGGAAGAAGGAGCCAGGCGGCCTGTGTGTCTGGAGAAATGGCTTGCGTT
>NW_011890564.1:0-1170 GCF_000151845.1 Pteropus vampyrus
ATTTTCAAAGGGTGTCTCTGAGGTCCGGATAGTAATGTCACAGTTGTAGACAGTGAGAACCAAAACTCTTCACTGTTGGACCCCTTCGTTTCTGCTCTCTCTTCTAACCTTCCTACACCTTCTCCACCTCCCCTTCTTCCTTCCTTCCTTCCTTCTTTCCTTCTTCCTTCTTCCTTCTTCCTTCCTTCCTTCCTTCCTTCCTTCCTTCCTTCCTTCCTTCTTCCTTCTTCCTTCTTCCTTCTTCCTTCCTTCCTTTCTGCCTTCCTTCTTTCCTTCCTCCTTCCTTTCTTCCTTCCTTCTTTCCTTCCTTCCTTCTTTCCTTCCTTCCTCCTTCCTCCTTCCTTCCTTCCTCCTTTCTTCCTTCTTTGTCAATCTTATTTAATTGTATAAGCAGAACCAGCAGTAGTCCCTAGTTAATAGAATAGAATACACCCATTATGTTAGCTGAATGAATCAATCCTGCCATTCATTTATTCCTTCATTCCACGAATATATAGGTATCACTTACTCTGAGCCAAGCCCTGGGCTGTGTCCTGGGATACCGATGACCCTGCCATCGTCCCTGCTTTCAGGAACAGCCTAGAGGGCTACGCACCAGCTGTGGCTGGATTTTTGGATTTTACAACTGACATGGATCATTCCACTCTTTTCCAACACTCGCTTCTTCTGTCCAGCGAAGTTGTTTTTCAGTAGTAATCGGTAACAATCATTATTTTCTCGATTTGTTCATTAGTCTCAAAACAATAAAAAATTGAAAAATTCCCACTTTGAGCATATCACTCAATTTTAATAAAATATTTTTTATAATTAAAATTTTGAATTTACAAACCAAATATCATGTCATTCAGTTTATAGTGTTTTACTGTTTTAGACTCTAGACAAAAATTTAAAACTGCAAGTGGTCGTATGGGATGGAATCGAAGTGACCCAAATTTTGTTTCTTTACATTTAAACCCCTGAGCTATCACTGTTTGCTGGGAGCAGATAGTTTAAATAGAGAAATGTGTAGAATCGCAGGGTTAGGGAGAGAAACTGTTCTTCAACTGACCACCAACACTTCTGATTCGTTGAGAATTGACCCTCCAAACTAACCTGTGTAGCCAAGTCCCTGTGAGACGGGGTGACCGTGTAACTGGGGGTCCTCCAAACTCACTTTGTGTAGACTACAAC
>NW_011890564.1:3470-5115 GCF_000151845.1 Pteropus vampyrus
TCCCATGTACTTACGGTGATTTTAAAAATTAAGAAAATCACAAGTTTATGGTAACTTAACATTTTTGTATCTCTTGCATGAAGTGTTTACTTAATACTGGTTGCTAATTGGCTTTTAGATCATAATTTATTTCTAAAGCAATTTTCATTCTTGTAACCGTAGTCATGGGACAACTTCACAAAGTCATCATCGTCTTAGGTTGTGGGTTAAAATCGCAAAGCCGTGCATTTGAAATCTGAGACTCTGAAGCCAGTCTCATCTCTGTAACTTTCATCTGCACAGGCTCCACACATTTTCTGAAAAAATAAAGAAGTCAAAGTACATGTAAAAATTCTTTATAAATGTGAAAGCCTGTCAAAACGAATGGTTTTTATCATCTGCAAAAAACACAATTAGAATCATAAAGAACAAGTTACAGCAAAGGTACCATCCAGAGAGTCAGATGAGGCTTTCCTGATTAAGTAACTCTGAGGTGAAATCTGAAGGTAGAGATCTAAGTAAAAAGGGGTGTCGGGCACGCTGTTTCCCCAGGCCTGGAAACAGCGTGCACGACAGCCCTGTCTGTGTAGGAACAGTGGTGTGTGACATCCACGCAGGCTGCTTAAGAGAACTAATTGTGGATTTTGCAGGAATTTTGCAAGCTGGTTGTTAAATTCAACCATTACTAAAAAATAAATTCTATAAACTTACAACTAAATAAATGATATTAAAAATGAAGGTAATATATGATCAATGCTCACTTCCCAATTACTTTTTATATTTTATTATTATCCATTTTCTTTAGATTTTTTTATGTCAATTGTATTTGTGTGATGGAAAATACTGTGTTCTCAACTGAGCATTCAGTGGTATGCTAGCAGATTGAAATCAGCCATGGTAGGAATATCTGCACCATAAAAACAGAAAAATTCTACAAGTCAAAGTCAATTTAGAGTCTAGATTTGAGATTAAGTTGATTATCTAGTTTAATAAAATTATATTAAAAAATCTTAATAATGCTCATCAAACTTAAAAGTATACACGTCTAGAGCAGCTACGTTGCGTCACAAAAAATTGAGGCAACATTCTTCTAATAATCAAAAACTCTTATCTGGTTTAACAAATAAGTCACTCATAATAGTTGACAAATAAGTGGAGTTCCAAAAAAAACTTCAATGTTTTTTAACTTTTGTTTCACTCATTAACGAAATGAAAACACCAGCCAACATTCCAACACACATCTGCCACTGTGAGGACCTCCTTGATGAATCGGATAGTAATCACACATTTTACTCATGGCCTGCTTTTGTCAAATTATTGTTAATTTGTCAAATTATGGTTGATCATAACCATAGGCTAGTGATGGATGCAAGAGATTGGCAGATATCGGTGAACACATTCTGGGAGTATCATTTGGCAAAATGAAATTAACCATAAGGAATATGGCATATTGTATTATTTAAAAAGTGTAAATATTAAAATACATTTATACACACACACACATACCTTTTTTTCCCCCGGAGAACCAGTCATTAAACATTTTCAGAACACCATTGGCGAGGAGATACATTTTTATCATGGTGGGTCGGAAGAACTAAAATCAGACATCACGAAAGAAATAAGTGTGGGCGACACAGAGGAGAGGGGACACTGACAGGAACCAGAT
>NW_011890564.1:6725-8701 GCF_000151845.1 Pteropus vampyrus
GAAAGGTAGTAAATTTAGAATTTTCACGACTCTTACTCACCAACAAACAAAAAAACGCGTTTCCTTTTCTCCTCCATACATTTTCCACAAACACATCTTCCACGAATCTCCCTTTCCCGGCGGCTGGACCGTGGCCATCACTTCCTTCCTGTGGCCCTGTTTCGAGTCTTGACGGTCACCCAGTTGTCCTACCCGCAGATCTTTAACCACGCACCTACCCCTTTTACTCCTTCCTTGCTCAGTCCTCACCTGTACACAGCCACCTACGGGACACCGAGTCCTGTTCCCGCCAGCGGAGGCTGTCAGAGGACAGACCCCACGTCCGCCAGCCGTGCTGCCTGTGCCCCCCCATCCTCCTCCCAGTACTGACAGCTCCTGGTGTCTGCTTAACGGGCCGGCAGCCTCCCCGCTCCTGCCGCTGCATCTACCTTTGTGCCTACTGGAAATGTCTACTTACCTCCCTCGTGAAGGACAAACTTCTCTTCTCCTTTCAAGCCTCGTTTTGAGTGACCGATGACCTTATAGATTTCCCCAGGCTGATTTCCGTAACTCCCTTGTCACCTACAGCCACTTAGGCAAACTTTCATTAGCCCAATTACAGTGCCAGATAGCTCAGCGTTTAAATGCCCGTCTACCCTGCTGGAATGCCAAGTGCCCTTAGGGTGGGGTCTGTCTTTCTGGTCCCTGGACCCCTAGTTCCTAACACCCGCGGGCATATAATGAGTGTTTCACAGATACTTGTAGCAGGAAGGAAGATGTCTAAGGCTGAGGACGTCTTCCTCCCAGTGTAGACCACCCTCCCGATGAGCAACCCCGTGGTGTCGCCTGTAACCCGGGAGTCACTCGTGCCCCCTTTCCCTCACCCCCGTCCTTCTGTGGTGCACACATTAGGGACAGCAGTCTGTTTTCGTGTTGCATTGACCTGGACCTAGAATTCGACTTTGAATTTGCTAAAAAGAATCAACGTATCAAAATTAGCAGGCAGTGAAGATGGTGTAGACGACTCTATAAGGATGATAAAAGCGGGTCCTCATATTGAACACCTCTTTTCACACAGCCTAAAATTCCCTTTTACCCAGTTTTACCCCTCCGAGCCTCTCCTACCTCTGTGGCCCAATGCTGCTCACCCCTCCTCCTGCAGGATCGCCCTCCACACCCCACGCACCCCAAGGAATCTGGAAGGTTCCCGCCTTGGGTTAGACCTGGTCCCAGGTGACCAGTGGCTCTGAAGTGCATGCACTGGGGGGTCCTCCAGATGTGAGATTTAAAGGGCTAACACTGGGACAGTCTGGGGCGCACTGAGACCGTCGGCCACCGACTGGCTGCCTGAGAGGCAGACGCCAAGACGGGAATAAATACGCGAGCGTTTTATTAGGGGAAACACCTGTTGAGAAAGAAAAAAAAATGGACTGGGAGCTGGAAATGGCTGGGAGAGCCTCAGACAGCGAAGCCGGCCAGCCGTCTGGGGAAGGGGCGCTGCGGGCTCAGAGATGCTTTAAGCGGGGGCGGGGAGAAGGGTGTGAGCCAGGGAAGAAAGAAGGAGAGACGCAGACTTTATGCCAAACTCCCTTGCTCCTTCCAGGGCGCGCTGCCTCCCAGCTCCTGACCTTCCCTCCCGCGAAGCAAGGCGACGCTCAGGAAGCTCAGACCCCAGCGCGCCCTGCGCTGCCGCAGGCCGGGCCTCTGGCCTCTGCCTCACTCAGGGCAGGATGAAAACCGATGTCCACCCCACCCTTCATGTCAGGAGGAGAACACCCACTGTCACTGGAAAAGTCAGGGGTCTTTTCTGGAAAACTCCCTCTCAGAGGTTGCTTCGGGTCCCTGTCCAGCTTCTGGAGCAGCCACACAGATCAGTTGTAATGAGAAGTCCAAGAAAATCAAATTGGTGTGACCACGATGCAGAATTGATTTCTTTTGAAGCGAGGCGAACTTATGTCCGAGAATTTTTTCTTCCGCCCAGCGACGATTAAGCTTCT
>NW_011890564.1:10066-12152 GCF_000151845.1 Pteropus vampyrus
TCCTGAGGGCTCCACCCTCATAACTTGATCGCCTCCCAAAGGTCCCACATTCTAATATCATTTCATTGAGGAATAAGCTCTCAACTTATGAGTTTTGAGGGACACAAACATTACGTTTAGAAGAGAGATCATCAAACACTCAAACCTCTAAATACACAATGACAACAAAACATTGAGATGTGAATCCACTTCGTCTTCGCAGTTAGCCACCCTCAGTGATTCGTTCTGCTGCTTCCCTCAGACAGAGCCCCTTCTTAGTGCTCGTTATCCATAAGGACCTTTGAGAAAGCTGGGGAGCCACCTCAGTGGGCGTCACACTGTGTCATCTCCTGATTCTGTAGCTACAGTCTGAAGTTTCTATAGCCTTAGCCACCGAAGAAACGTTACACCCTCTAACTGTGTCTGTTGGCCTCTTTCCACCGAACACATCACCATCTGAATGCGACAACCATACAGTCGATGCTATGGGGACTATTAGCAAAATATTTCCAAAGAGCTGTAGTGAGTGCCGTTGACGAACGTCTGACAGGCAGATGTGTCGGTTCTCTCTCTGGTTCGTTTCACCTGTAAGTCAGTCTTGTCGGTATTTGGCATCTGCACGTCAGACTCAGATCTTGTTTTTTTTTTTTTTTCCCGTTAGCAACTCTACGTTTTTTTACGTTGTCTTAACTTTTGGCGGGTATCGTCTCTGCTTCTCTGAGAAGTGTTAAATCCAGCCGTTAGGGATGCATAAAGACACGCTGAGAAGACCAAAAGCATATTGATTATAAACGAATCCCGTCCAGGTGGAATGTCGTCTCAGTCACAGCTAAACCCAGTGAAGGGGAAGGGAGACACCACCAACGGCATCTGTCTCTTCTTGTGCATGGTCCTGACATATTGGAAAGCAGGTTTGATGGAGTGGAAAGAACACTGGTCAAGTGAGACCAGAAGGCCATCGAAATATGCAAAGTTAATCTCAGTTTTCTCATCTGTAAATTGGAAATGATATCAACTCTATAGAGTTGAGTTGGGAAATAAAGCTTCTGTACAACCTCGGGTTTACATATAAAATGACACTCTTATGACATGTATCGTTAACAGACACGCGTTTGCAATAACCTCAACTTGGCACCCGATGTTTCTTTTCCACTTCCGACACATCTTTCCTCTCTGCCCACGTTTGTCCCCACACCACCACAGTTACATAATTTCTGTCACAAACATTGAGAAACGTGCCCTCCCCCCGACATGGAGAAACATAAAGGACGTGAGCCGACCTTTCTCCAAAGTTTACATAGTGACGATTGCATGAAAATCGATATGTGCTCACTTAGTACTATTCTAGTTTGTAGTTCTCTTGGAGAATAGTGTCTACTGCTACCATAGCACAAATGAACACATGTTTTCGAACACCTGCTAGATGCGCAGAGGGGCAGACACAGTTCCTGACCTGTTTCAATCTAGTTGCAAGTTGATTATCGTATTTTCCTCTTTATCCTCTAGAATCAATCACTGAACCACCCAATATATTCTGTGTATCTACCGCGTATAAAATATCATGTTGGATAATCTAGAAATACGTAAAGTAGGTGTTAGAAGTGAATATAAGAGAATATTATAGACCAGGGGGCTTACACACAGCAAGAATGTACTGATCACAGCTTTGGAGGCCGGAAGTCCAAGATCAAGGCACCAGCGGATGTGATGTCTCATGAGAGCCTGCGTCCTGATTCGTAGATGGCGCCTTCTCACTGTGTCCTCACGTGGTGGGTGGGCTGAGAATTTTCTCCAAGGTCACTAGTCCCATTTGTGAGGGCTTTACTCTCACGACCTAATTACCTCCAAAGACCCCACCTCCAACACCATCACCTGGGGGTTAGTGACCTTGGAGAAAAATATGAATTTGAGCTGAAAACACACACTGTCCATAACATAACAATAGGTACGATACGATTCCAGTGACAAAGAAACTTATAATCAAGTTAGTGAGATAAAACAAAGACACAAAAAGCTAAGGAACAATAGGGTTGTTCTATAAAATTATAATATTGTGGTAGATTAAATAAGGTCAATTAATTACTAAGTAAGAATTTTAGGCAACAGG
>NW_011890564.1:14847-15222 GCF_000151845.1 Pteropus vampyrus
GGGACCACAGCAGACTCATCTCCCCGGTGAACGATCTTCTACAGGGAGGCAAGAGTGGACGCCGGAGTCCAGTCCAGAGGTTATTTTAATAGTCAAGACAGGAGACAGTGAATAAAAAAAAAAAAATCCGAGGAAAGTTTAATCCTCCACTCAGAGCAGTTACAACGCATCAGAAAACGGTGCTTTCGCAACGTGCCGTGGGAAAACGTGCCCAGCAACGTTCCATGTCAGTATTCTGACTTCCCGTCAGACTTATCATCTTAGTTCAAATTTACCTACATATCAGTGTTCTTTCCCTTTAAAACTTTCTCTTCTATTATAATTTTTAATGGGACATAAGTTGTGAATTTATTTTACAGGTGATCCAAATGCATT
>NW_011890565.1:0-1620 GCF_000151845.1 Pteropus vampyrus
ATAAATGGTAACTTAAAATATTAAAGGTTAACCTACTGATAACATCGGATTCTCCTGAAGGTAGAAGTCTTTGTGCCCTTCCCTGTGTCTGACCAATAGCTTTTGCGGGAATTTTATCCATCACATTTCCCTATTTGGGGCTCTTCCCTCACAAAACTCTGAATTATAAATCTTGGGACCCATGACCTCCCAGTTTATATCTTGTGGCAGCAGAAAAGGACATGCCAATCCACTAAAAATCTGCAGGGTGCTAGACAGGGTGCCAAGGTGATGGCCCATTCTGCCTGGCCATCTCGCTCTTGCCGGAATCTCAGCCAGGGCTGGCTTCAAGGGACATATGGCCGGTGCAGTCACACAGAGAGCCTTGCATTTTAGAAAGGCCCCACGCATGGTCTAATGCTCTGTTGTCCCTGTCTTGAAATTCTCAATCATTTTTGAACAAGGGTCCCAGCCTTTTTAATTTTCACTAGGCCCTGCAAGTTACGTAGCTTGCCTTGACTCGGCGTATCTCTGCCCCACCCTACGTGTTCCCTTTGTACTTACTTCTGTCAAGCACCACCATGCTGACAGTTGCTAAAAACCACAAAGGTGTCTTTACACTTTCTTTCATTGCCCCTATTACCACTAAGAGGCCATCGCACATGAGACTGGATGTTGAATCCATATCCATCCTTTCCCCTTCGTTCCCAGCGCCCCTTGGCTCAGTCCCTTACCACCACGTGTCTGGGATTGCAATATTTCTCCCTTCCCCACCACACATGTCTCTTCCTCTTCAATCCATTTCCAGCAAGGACCACAAAGGCCTGGCTAGTGTCCATCACTAAGCAGAGGCTGGCCCACTAATGCATGGCTATTTGAAGCAGCCTCAGCTTGGGTAATAAGCTGGGAGTTTATTAGGAATTCAGATTCATGGCCACCTACTGAATCAGAATCTCCGGGGCTGGGGCCCAGTAATCTGCATTTCAATAGGTCTTCAGGTGACTGAGGTTCACTAAGGTTTGAGAGGCATTGCTTCACTGTGGGTACTGGTCATCAACCACGCTGCCTCCCCAGCCCTCCGGACCCACTGTGACCCTTCCTAGGACTCATGTCCCTGCTCTCGGGCCCCTCTGGAGAGGTGGAATGTCCAGGCTGCAGAGCCCAACACTCCTCTATCAGGAGAACTGATCATTCCTATCTCCAGGTGGGCGGGCCCTAGTGGGCCGACCGGCACTACTTAATTAAATGGGGGAAAAGATCAGGTTAATGCCAGATAAGCAGGCAGGATTAAAACAGACAGAAAGAATGGACAAGGGGGGAGCTGTCAGCACCCTGGCCTGTCTAGAGTGATTATTAATAACGATAAGCAGGAGAATGGGAATAATAAAGGAATAATGAACTGGTTCTGAAAGTGACAGGAGATGGAATCTGATAGAAGGCCAAAGCCTGGGTGCCATGCCCTGGCGTGGGGGGAGGCCACCGGGGAGGATGTCTTTGTGGTGGAGGCTCAGGGCCAGGGAAAGGACTCTCTTCTTTCAGGGAGGCCAAAGACCGAAGAGGCTGCTCTTACCCGGGGCCCAATTAAACCTAAATTCTGTCTCCTTCCTGCAGATGACCACGGGTACTGGTGCCCTAAGGTGC
>NW_011890565.1:3650-4590 GCF_000151845.1 Pteropus vampyrus
AGAAGGTCCACCATGAGAAAGGACGAGGCAGAGCAGTGAGAGGGAGAATTTCTGTAACATGTGCCGTTAAGTGGAAAATGCAAAATGTAGGCCACACTTTCAGAATGGTCCCGATTACATACATCAAATACCCTGGTCTGGGGGCTAGGGACTGAGGTGGTACCGTAAGGCCTCTCTGCCTCCTGAGCTAGTTCTTAGGGTGGCCAGTTCTGGGTCTCTACGTGTACGTCCATGTGCATGTCAAGGACACCGTGGTCACCTCTGGGAGGGCTGTGGAACGGGCGGGGGCAGGGCAAAGTGAAAAGTGGTGTTTGCTGTATTTCGATAGTTTTTAATTTAATAAATATATATTAATTGTATAAAGATATTTTTAAAAGAGGACTTGTAAGCTTGTAAAGAGAAACCTTAAAAAAAAAAAAAAAAAAAGACCTGCTATCAAAAGTTCTTATATTCCTGTGCATTGCCCAGGTCAAAAGAACCATTGCAAAGCAAAAGATGGCACAGCCTGCGTTCTCCGGGGTCTTATCTCTTTTAAATGGTCTTAGGGCTTCAAGACTCTCTGTGTCCTTCCTTATTCTGGGCTCAACAGATTTGTGCTTCATTAGAATGTCAAAAATGATTCCCAAACGCCTGTGTGTTTTACTTCAAATTGGACCATCTGCTGTCCCCAATAGTCAAATTTGCTGGATTTTCCTTTCATGGAAAATTAAACTGCAGATAAAATTTAAAAGCTAGCTCTGGAGTCTCAGCAGCACCCTGGTCTGGGGGATAGGGACTGAGGTGGTACCGTAAGGCCTTTCTGCCTCCTGAGCTAGTTCTTAGGGTGGCCAGGCTGCCCAGCGCCAGGGCCTAGGGGCTGCTGCAAACACTCGTCAGAGGCTGCGGGACAAAGAGAAACTTCCCTGCCCCATCTACCCCAGATGGTGAGGGGTGAAGGGAA
>NW_011890565.1:12395-12902 GCF_000151845.1 Pteropus vampyrus
TGTCAAAAGTTCTTATATTCCTGTGCATTGCCCAGGTCAAAAGAACCATTGCAAAGCAAAAGATGGCACAGCCTGCGTTCTCCGGGGTCTTATCTCTTTTAAACGGTCTTAGGGCTTCAAGACTCTCTGTGTCCTTCCTTATTCTGGGCTCAACAGATTTGTGCTTCATTAGAATGTCAAAAATGATTCCCAAATGCCTGTGTGTTTTACTTCAAATTGGACCATCTGCTGTCCCCAATAGTCAGATTTGCTGGATTTTCCTTTCATGGAAAATTAAACTGCAGATAAAATTTAAAAGCTAGCTCTGGAGTCTCAGCAGCACCCTGGTCTGGGGGCTAGGGACTGAGGTGGTACCGTAAGGCCTTTCTGCCTCCTGAGCTAGTTCTTAGGGTGGCCAGGCTGCCCAGCGCCGGGGCCTAGGGGCTGCTGCAAACACTCGTCAGAGGCTGCGGGACAAAGAGAAACTTCCCTGCCCCATCTACCCCAGATGGTGAGGGGTGAAGGGAA
>NW_011890565.1:12952-14238 GCF_000151845.1 Pteropus vampyrus
GGGCCTAGGGGCTGCTGCAAACACTCGTCAGAGGCTGCGGGACAAAGAGAAACTTCCCTGCCCCATCTACCCCAGATGGTGAGGGGTGAAGGGAAGAATCTTTTAGAAGTCACGTTTATCGAGGTGAATTTACATACAAGGTCCCCCATCCCCCCATTTTAAGTGGACAGTTTGATGAGTTGTATAAATATGACAGACAAGTAGCTACCACCACAATCAGGCTACGGATGTTTCCACCACTCCAAAAAGTCCCCGCTGGCTCTCTGCAGTCAGACCCCCCTCCCCTTGTCCTGACCCACCCAGGTTAGATTTTTTTTCTGTTCTCTAAAGGGCAAAAACTTTCCTTTTTCTCTTTGCTTAGCTTTCCCTACTCAATACCAACTCCTCCATCTACTCCCTGGAAGGCAGCTTTCTTGTTCTGTCTTTGTTTCGTTGCCTTTGTCCTTAAAATCCTAAGTGTACCTGGGAGGGCGTTGTAAGCCTGAGGTACAGGGTAGCACTGCCCCTTGGGCTTCCTTCAGAACTAGCCTGGTCCTTCACGAAACCTGCAGCAGACACCCCTCTGCTGGCAGGGACCATGCCACCTCACACTGCTGTAAGGCGAGGCAGCTCTGCTGCCTGACCCTGCTCCAGCAAGGGCTGGGGTACACTGGCCCGAACTCCATCTCTTCACCCGCCTTTATCGGCGATGTCCCATTTGGCCCTCCGTCTCCTGCCAGGCCCGGTATGCCATGACATCCCTGTTCTCTGTCCATAAAGCCCCCAGCAGAAGCTCCTCGTGCCCAACCTCAGCAGGGAAAGGAGCTGTTTTCTCCTACGGTGAGAACACGAACTCTTTTTGCCAAATGCCTGTTGTGCAGAGTTCAGGTCCTCCTTTTCAGCTCTACTCATCTGGATTAGGTTCCCTGTTTGCACTTACAGGAGTGAGAAAGAGATCTCCCGCTGGCCGGCCTCTGTCTACCCCTTTCCAGGAACCCCACGCTAAATCTAACCCACAGCCCAGCCGAGACACTGGGGTTTGTGAGGCACATGGCTTTGGAGAAGCCACTACCCACACCCCTAACAGGCTGCCTCGTCTCAGCCCTGCCCAGGAATCTGCCCACCCAGTCTAGCTGGAGCACCCTAGGCCTACTGTTTGGGTCCTCAGGGAAGCAGACACCAAGATGATAAGCCTGTGAAAGATAATAGGGAGAGGAAGCAGGAAAGCCCTCAGGCTGTGATGAAGGTCTGCCGCCTGTGAAGAGGCAGAGGGAAAGGAGGAGGGCCAGCAGGAAGTCTCAGATGGC
>NW_011890566.1:0-724 GCF_000151845.1 Pteropus vampyrus
CCATCTGTAAAACAGGTCCCTGCTACCTTCTTCCTGGGTTGGAGGAACAGGCTTGAGTTCATGCCTTGACCCAAACAAGAACCACGTAGTCACTACACACTGACCAGCAGGAGTGGCAGGTACCTTAGGAATCAACTCATTCGATATTCTCATCATAGAAGAGGGATCGAGCCCAAAGGTGGAGGGGACGGGAGTGGAAGGAAGAATAAAAGAAGGAACTATTTTTTGAGGATTTTTATAATGACCATGAAGGGAGAAACCACTAGCCCATTGGTTCTCAAGTGGGGGCGATTTTCCTCTCCAGGGGACATTTGCCAATGTCTGAAGACATTTTCGCTTGTCACAACTTGGAAGGCAGGTGCTACTGGCACCTACTGGGTAAAGGATAAAGATGCTGTTATATGTCCTGCAATGTGCAGGACAGCGGCACCCCCCACCCGCACCCCCCGCCAGCCGGCAAGAATGATTCGGCCCAAAACGTCAGGCCGAGGAGCTGTGCACCGGCCTGATTTTACAGTACGGGGAACTAAGGCACAGAACGGTGAGGTCACTTGCGCGATCGCCGGCAGCCTTTAGGTGCGCCCATCTGGGCAGTGGACACATTAAGAAAACTCGTTGCTTTATTCCCAGTATTTCCTTTCCCGGAACCACATTCCAGTTTCTACTTCTTTCTTCTTCACTTTTGAGTCGGCAGTTTTGGAAATAGAAGTTGGGGGTTAAAGAA
>NW_011890566.1:2259-3785 GCF_000151845.1 Pteropus vampyrus
GTCAAACTAGGCCCCGTCAGTGTCTGTGGGACCAACCACGCCAGCCCCCGGGCTTCGCAGCTCTCCTGCCTTCTCCCCTCCCTTGACCATCTGACCGCCTCACCTGCGCTGACCTTCATCTCCAGCCCAGATCTCGTCATCATCCTTGACTGTCCCCCCCGGAATGTTCAGGGCCATGTCCTCCTCACGGACCACAGCTTCCGATGCTCCAATCCCCTCACCCCCTCACCACCACGACACCTGTTCTCCACCCTCGTCAAGCCCTCCAGGGCCTGGACCTCTCAAATCTTCTGCCCATTGATCGACTCTTCCTGGCTGCAGGCCATTCTAACCAGCCCCGACACAGCAAGTCGTCATTTAAACTCAACCCTGCCGACGCCCTCAGTGTCCTCGGCCCCTTTTCCTTTCACCTTTTCAGCTCTGGAAGAGCCTCAGTTCCCTTTAAATCTCACCTTCCATCTTCTCCATCCCTGCACCTGAGCTACACAGTGATGCCAGAGAAAATCGAGCAAGTCGTAAGTCGATGCAGAATAATAGCCCCTAAAATGTCCACATCCTAACCCCTGGAACCTGGGAATCCATCACTTTACATGGCGAAAGGGACTTTGCAGATCGGATTAAATTAAGGGTGTGGAGATGGGGAGATTTTCCTGGATCGCTGATGTGACCGCGAGGGTCCACGTGAGGGCAAGAGGGGGGCAGGAGAGTCAGGGACGAAGATGCGACAACAGACACAGAGGTCAGAGTGATGCGATCGCTGGCTTTGAAGGTGGAAAAGTCCTGGGTCCTCCGGGCAGAGGCACAGGGTGACATTGGGAGCAGCAAGCCTGATACAACAGAGGGTCCCGGCTGAACAGTGCAGGGAGGCAGACGAAGTGGTGTAAAGAGGCTGGGACCAACTAGGTGGCATCTTGCCTTTTTAGAGAATCTTCAGATCAAACCCCCAAGGCCATGTCTTAGCCTAATTAAGCCTGAGCTCAAAACTAGATCAGCACACTGCCAGAGAGGGCTTCTTCGGCCCCCTCCCAGGTGTGCCCTGGTCCCAGCTCTGATGCTTTCCTTCCCCTAGTTACGTCTCGTCCTTCTTGGAAAAAGAGCAGTCATTGGAGAAAAATGAAAACTGGTTTATCTGAGTGAGAAAAAATACAGACAGCTCCAAATTATCTTAGAGTGCCACACTTCCTTTGAAGACTGTAGACAATGTCCTGGCTCAGGAGGCTGCTTCCTTTTGAGCTTGATCACTGAGGTGATGATGGTCCCCTCCTGGGGTGTCCCTTCACACCTGGAGGCAAATTAGCCATTGGTCCAAGCTGTCCCACGGCTGCCCTAGCTGCCATGTCTTACGTCCCTATGGCCTTACGCTACATAGAAATGTCCTTGGCATCATCTGGTGAATAAATCATTTGAGCTTCTGTCTCCTTCTTTCAGTCCATCTGTCCATTCATTTATCCATCAGTCATTCAACAAACATTTATGAAGATCCCACCCCGGGCTCAGATCTAAGGGGGCTTCTCTGAGGGGACCCA
>NW_011890566.1:6500-7742 GCF_000151845.1 Pteropus vampyrus
GCTGGTTTGTAACCTGCCGGCTCAGCTCTAGCTGCTCAGACGTAATTGTCCTCACACCAGCCTGTGACTGGAGGCAAGGTCTTGGTGCTTGTTTACCGGGTGGCCCTGGCTTGTCACCTCCTCTCCCTCTTGGCTGCAGGTTTCTTCCGTCCATCATGACAGGCTACCCCAGAATATGGCACGTTGGCATATTGAATATTTTAAGCTGAAGGAATTTGAGAAGCAGGAGGTGCGGGAAGGACTTTGTGACCCTCCCCGGAAGCAGGTCGTAGCTCCTTCCTGTGAGAGGTCCCCTGCCTGTACCCGGAGGAAAGGGGCATCCAAGACACCAAGAGGAATCCAACAAAGAGACCCGCAGCCCCCCGCCCCGTCTGCTGCACCCAACTCACACCCGCCTCTTGTCCGATCATATTTTCCACAACTTTCCAGTCTCCTCACGCCTGGCATTAAAACACTCCGATTTACCCCTTCCGTTGGGTCTTTTCGTGTGTCATGTAAAACTTATGTGAAATAAATTTGTATGCTTTTCCCTTGTTAATCTTTTCTTACAGGGGCCTGAGCTGAGAACTTAGAAGGGTAGAGAAAAAAATATATATATTATAATTGCAATAGAGCTTGAAGTTTCCTCCCAAGCATCATTTAAGAGTTTGGGCTCCTGCTTCTGAAACCTGGCTTCACCATTTACCTGCTGTGTGACCTTGGACAAGTCACTGCATATCTCTGAGCCTCTGCGTTCATATCTGTAAAGTGGGAGCAACAGCCGTCCTCACTCTTCTCACGGATTCGTGTGAAGATGAACGACAACCACGTGGAAATGCTTAGCGGAACGGCCGGTTTGGGGTAAGCACTCACTGAAGTTGGAATCTTCGTTATTAATGGCTTGCGACTCCAAGGCTGGACCCCAGAGTATTTCTCCACACGCAGGCCATTTTTCCATAAACCGGGTCAACCTGTGGCCAGGATTTTGAAGCTCAAAGCCCTGCCTAGCTCTGGGGTCTATTCCCAGCCATGCATCAGCCTCAGATACACCCCAAAAGAGGCAGGCACCTGTGAGATGAGGAAGAAGAGACACAGAACCCAGGAGGGGTGTAGGAGCATGGACACCAGCCTGGGGGGACCTGTGGCCTCTCAGATGTTGGTCCCAAATTTTCACAAGCCTTCTGCTATATCCACTTGCCCATCAGCCTCTAAGAGTCACCTGTAGATCAATCTACTTTTGTTCTTTTTTACTTAAATATATTT
>NW_011890566.1:10807-11556 GCF_000151845.1 Pteropus vampyrus
ACAGGGCAAACAGCAGGCTAACCCAAAACTTGGAGAATGAGATGTCCACAGGTGGCTTTGAAAAGTTCCAACACATTCCTTGGAATTTAGAAGCCCGTGTGCATGCACAGTGCTATAGGTGTGCACAGGGAAGACCTGAGAAGGCCCTAAGCTCTTACCTCGGACTCCCCCTGAGGCCATGTGCAAGCAGAAAGCGAAGGCTAAGGCAGAAACATAGACTGCTTAGCTAAGTGCTTAGCTCTCTGCTTAGCACACAGCCCCTCGGTAAAGACTGGGAGATACATTCGCTCCAAGCACTTTAGGAAATTTCTGTGAGCTGACCACCGAACTAACTGAGCAGAGATTTCAGTTGCCACACATGACAAAGAATATAGACTTTACAAAATTAGTTCAGAAAAGGCACTAAACAAACAACAGCAACAAACAGCAACAGGAGGAAACCTTGGGGAAATGCGGGAATCTGATTTCTAGAGTTGTTACAGTATGTTGTTTAAATTGTCCAGTTTTAAATTTAAATTTAAAAAAAAATTTTTTTAATTACGAAACATGGAAAGAACTGAAAAAGTATGGCCCATACTTTGGAGGCGGGATAGCACTCAATAGATCTTTAAGGAAGCCTAGATATTGAACTTACGAGACGAAGACTTTAAATCACCTATTTAGATACATTCAAAAAACAAAAAGAAACCATATCTACAGAACTAAAGTAGAGATGAGAATGATGTCTCATGAAATAGAGAATATCAACA
>NW_011890567.1:0-418 GCF_000151845.1 Pteropus vampyrus
CCCTCCAGAGCTTTAGGGGGAGTCACAGCCCTGCCCCGTCCTCCAGCTTCACTCAGAGAGCAGAGGCCAGAGCGGCCATCGCCGAGGACACGGGTCAGGCCAGGCAGAGGGTCTGACCTTCTCTCCAGGAAACGCATCAGCCACACTAAAAGGTCATTTTCACCCACATCCGGGCTTTGAAACACTTTCTGGGTGATGTTAGCCGACCTGGGGTGAGTACCCTAAAGAGAGCCTGTCCCAGTGCCGTCTGGTTCGATTACCTGCCACTCCGGGCGGCCTGTGAAAAGCCTGGCCCGCGAGGGGGGCGTCAGCGGGCCTCTGGTGCGTGCACCGTGGCACATGTGGCCGCTGGCCCGGCCGAGCTCACGCGGCGGGCGGTGGGCGGGTGGCTGCAATCAGCCTCCCAGGCCGGGGCCCT
>NW_011890567.1:1298-2705 GCF_000151845.1 Pteropus vampyrus
GGCAGGCGGAGTCAGACTCAGCGCCCAGGTGCTTTACTGGCCCAGCCTGCCCCCCACCCCTGACCGGGTCCGAGTCCCCAGCTCCCACACCTGGGGCAGGTGGCCCAGCTGCACATCACGGATTTCAACCTGTCGCAGCCCCAGGGCCCAGTTGAGCTTAACAGAGACCCCACGTGTGCCCCTGGGCACATGGACTGGCTGGCTCTGACCCCTCGGGCTGCGCCCCCTCCCTGAGCAGCATGTCAGCCCTGCGGCCCAGGGTGCTGAGCTGGCTCGGACCAGCTTGGACAGGGGGCCGCTGGGATGGCCCCCCTCCCCGATGCTGGGCTTTCGGTCCCCTCCGGGAGCTGGGGTTAAACATTGACCGGCACGGCTCGGTTGCCGCCGGCTGGCGTTTTCTCGAGCTTCCAGGAACACAGCGTGGTAGGGGAGGGGGTCCGCCCCGCACATGCGTATTTGCAGGTAACGGGCCATTGCTACGGGGCAGGAAGCTGTGACTGAGGTCTTTCCTGGAAGTGCTGGATCACAGGCCACCTGGCCAGGGCCACCCTGCAGCCCAGGGACTCGCTGCGTCTCACCTGCATGTGTACCGCTCCTTGCCCTTCCTGAGGATGGGGTCCGAGAGCGTTGGGGGCGGGGACCGGAAGTTGAAGGGGTGGTGGGGGAGGGGCTGCAGGGAGCCGCCAGCGTCTGCCTTCAAGGCCGCGAAGCTCTCCAGCTTCTCCGTCATGGTCTCAATGGCTGACACCTGTGGGCACGAGAGCAGGAAAGGCTGGGGGACTCCCCGGAGCTGCTACCTCCCCTGAAGAGCGTGGGCCCACGCCATGGGCCTCTGAGGGTCCTCGGTGACAGAGCACGTCAGTGCGCCAGCCCAGGACAAGGCCGGTGGGCCCTCAGGCTGTCATTGGAAACAGCCGTCTCATTTTCTTGGCCTTGGAGCTGAACTCCTCCACTTCCTGTGGCCAGTCCTGCCCTCGTCCTTCCACGGAACCCCCATGACAGTCCAGGGTCCAGGCCGTGGCAGCTGGAACCAGCCCTCAGCAGCCAGCCAGCCTGTCTGCCCGGCCTGGTGGGACACAGTGATGCAGGCTGCCTATAATGGGATTATACAAACCCTTATTTTGAAACGAGCCATCAGTATCCTGATGGTTTGACCCGTGTCCAGCACCCATGGATGACTAGTTTGAGTTAAAGACAGAATAATACCTAAATTTTTTTTTTTTTAATGCCCGTGGCACCCCGCATTGCTAGGTGGTCTCCCATCCAAGTACTAACCAGGCTCGACCCTGCTTAGCTTCCGAGATCGGCCAAGATCGGGCACGTTCAGGGTGGCATGGCCGTAGACTCTAAATTGTCTTTTGAGTTTTGACAAATTAAGACAGCTACCTGAATCCCAGGTTAAACAGG
>NW_011890567.1:6515-8224 GCF_000151845.1 Pteropus vampyrus
GCTCGCGCGGCCCCTCGTGAGCCCCTGTCACCGGCGCCGGGCCCGGCCGTGTCTCCCTCCTGTCCCCCTGGCACCCAGCCGCGGGCACCCGTGTGCGCGTAGACGCCCAGTGCCAGAGCCTGGACTCTCTTCCGAAGCGCCAGCCTCTGCCACGTGGCCTGTCAGCCCCGTGAGGGCTCAGCCCTGCCGGGGCCCCCGGCTGACCACAGCAGGACGTGGTGCACAGTGCACGCCGCCCCCGCCGCCCACTTTCCTGCCCTCCCGGCCCTGGGCATGGGTGCTCTGCCCTCGGTAAATGCGAGTGACCAGTGGGTTCCGTCCCAGGGAAGTGACCGGGGCCTCCTCGCCCAGCCAGGTGGCCCCTACCCCTATACTTGTGAAGGCTGCTAGTGATAACAATTCTAGAATGTTCCCCAGATTCTGGTGACAGCTCCGTTCACCACGGAGCCGGTGGAGGAGGCGGCCGGGGCCGTGTCCCGCGATCTCTCCTCACCGTTTCCCCGTCTCAGTTTCCCCTGCGGGGCTGAGACGTACTCTCGGCTCTGGGGACTCCCGCCACCTCGCCACACGCAGACGCAGCCCCCTGAGCAAACCCGGACCAGTCGCTCCTGTGCCACTCGCACGAGGGCACGCTCACGTCACTTGTAAATGTGACGCAGCCCCCCAGGGGGCCGGCCGGGGCGCTGGCCGGAGCAGGACGGGGATGGCCAGCAGGAGAGGAGGCCGGTGCGGGACCACACAGCCACTCCGGGGACCCCAGAGGCAGGCGCATCTTGCGGGCGAGCCCACGAGACCCAGGGCTGGGTCCAGGAGGGAGGGGGGCGAGTGACGGGCTCTGGGGAGGCCCCCCCGGCGGGGAACGAGGCCCCGGGCGTGGCTTGGCGGGTGTGTGGGAACAGAGTCTCGCTCTGCAGGGCTTGGCGGAGGCCGAGGCTGGACCTGTGCTGCCCAGCGCTGCAGGTGGTGCCACGTGCAGGGCAGGGGACACGCATGGGGGAGGGGCGCGGTTTGTCTCCACCCCTTCTCCTGCCGCACAGTGGCCCCACAGGCTGGGGGAGGGTGGGGACGCACGTGGGCGCTGGCGGGCACAGCAGGACGCTCGCCCACCTGCCCGTTGCTGGCGCCTCTGCCGCCATATCTCCCACGCGCACCTTCAGCAGGGGTGACTGCACCTGCACACCCAGCCGGGCCCTGGCTGGCCCCTCGGGGAACAGCAGGCTCCCGGGCCTCTCTCCCGCCAGGCACGGTCCGCGCCACCGGGGCCTGCTCGCCTGCACCCCCAGGCTCCCTCCCAAGCCCGCACATGCTCACAGCCCTCTCCTCAGGGTTCAGCCTGCCCAGCACCCCAGCACACGTGCAGCGGGGGGCGGACCCCTCCCACCTAACAACCCACCTGATCAAAGCCTGCCCGGGAACTGCGGGCGACAGAGACGGCCCTTCGCCGGGAGGGCTAGCAAAGTAAACGGATACTAGTTTTTGCAAACCCTCCTTCTCTCTCTCTCCGCTACGAGAACCAGGGGTTCCCTCTCGGAGGCTCCCCACTGAATTCCTGGGGCCACCAGAGACCCCGGCTCAGGCTCTGAAGAGCAGCTCAGGGGAACAGAGATGTTGGGAGCAGAGAAAGGGGTGTGGGTCTGAGTTCTGCGGGGGACAGAGTTGGTCCAGAGCAGACAGCTGGAGAGAGCGGAAGGGGCTCAAGGCAGGGTGGC
>NW_011890567.1:10069-10940 GCF_000151845.1 Pteropus vampyrus
CTCGCCTGAAACGTCAGCGGAAAGCAAACACGAACACCGTATGAAATTACGGGAAACCCTGGGCGGGGGCACGGCGTGGGCGCTTCCGCCCCGGTCATCGGGACAGCCTGTGCTCGCGTGGCACGCGCACGTGCGCACACGCATGTTGCTATGTGTGGGGGTGTGTCTGCATGTGTGCATCCAGGTGTGTGTGAGCACATGTGCATGCATGTGTGTATGTGTGCTTGGTGTGTTACGCACATCTGCATGCTGTGCATATGCGTGTGTGTGCACGCACGGCTGTGTACATGTGCCTGCACATGTCGCTATGTGTGGGGGTGTGTCTGCATGTGTGTGTTTAGGTATGTGTGCTCATGTGAGCACAGATGCATGTACATGTCTAGATGTGCTCGCAGACGTGTACACATGTTCGCATGTGTAGGCAGGCATGTTACGCATGTGTGCATATACGCACATGCACACATATGGCTGTGTGTGCCTGCATGTGAGTGCACACATATATCACTGTGCACAGTTGTGTCTGCATGTGCATGTTCAGATGTGCGTGTGTGAGCGCATGTGTAAGTACATGTGTATATGTGCTTGCAGGTGTGCACATGCATCACCACGGGATGGGCACAGTTTGCATGTGTGTACACAGGTGTGCCACACATGTGCATGCCGTGCATGCGCACATGTGTGCACACATGGCCATGTGCGTGTGCCTGCATGCATGAGTGCACACCATGTACATGCACGTGTGCATCTCGCCGCCCGGTGACCGGCACGAATTGGCAAAGCCCCTCGGTGTCTCCCCTGGGGTCCCGGGCTGGCTCGGACAGATCCCTCTCACTGGGAGATGGGGCGCGGCCGCAGCTTGTGCCTTCCTCCC
>NW_011890567.1:13585-14117 GCF_000151845.1 Pteropus vampyrus
CCCAAGTCTCCAAGCTCCTAGAGTCACCCTAAGTTCTGGGCCACCCAGCCCAGGGTCAGGAGCCAGGCCCCTTGAGCCAGAACCTGGGCTCCGTGGTGTGGCCTTGAGCGTCTGGTCACATACTTCTCAGTTGGAGACAGAGCAGCCCCGCTCCCTAGGATTTTGTGAAGATGCCATGAGGTAACGTGTGGGAACGGTGACTCGGCTCGATGCTGGTGTGAACAGCGACTCAGTGCAGTGAAGGTGTGAATGGTGACTCGGCTCAATGTTGGTGTGAATGTTGACTCAGCACAATTAGGGTGTGAAAAGTGACTCAGCTCAATGCCGGTGTGAACGGTGACTCAGCTCAATGCCGGTGTGAACGGCGACTCAGCTCAATGCTGGTGTGAAGGGTGACTCGGCTCAATGTTGGTGTGAACAGTGACTCAGCTCAATGTTGGTGTGAACAGTGACTCAGCTTAATGTTGGTGTGAACAGTGACCCAGAGCAATGTTGGTATAAAGGGTGACCTGGCTCAATGTCAGTGTGAATG
>NW_011890568.1:0-428 GCF_000151845.1 Pteropus vampyrus
TAGGAATGAAAGCCCGCTCACCTTCACGAGTCCAGGGCCTTTCATGGACGACATCAGTCCCCTGCCACTCACCTGACCTCCCTCTGTCTCTCCGTCAGCATTCCTTCTGCGTCTGATTGTTCGTAACAAGGCCCCAAGCCCCCGGTCCCTTGGCTATATGGTCGATTGCTTTATAGTTCCCGAATATTGGCTACCCTCTCCGTGGAACGATCATGCCTTCTCATCCTCTTTGAAAATCGGCTGGGACATGTGACTTCCTCGAGCCGTGAAACATGAGAGAAGTGGGGCTTAGCTTTCAGAACTGTGTATGGTTCCTCTGTCACACTTTCTCCCTGGCCCCAAACCAAGGTGGAGGCTGCTCCAGCCTGTGCCCTATAGATCAGTGATCAGCAGAGATCGATGAGCAGAGACTCCGCTCGCTAGGAGCT
>NW_011890568.1:3258-5600 GCF_000151845.1 Pteropus vampyrus
GCACGAGCCTCAACAGCCAATCCTGCCTCAGGTGGGAGGGTTATGTCTAGCGAAAGTCATATATTCAGCTAATGTACCTCTGGGTTTTGGCTCAGTTTAGGTTCTTGGGGAACTGCAGAGGGGATAGGCAGACATACATGGCGTCCTTTCTGGAAATCAGACCATGAGTGCAAAAGTCTGCCTTGGGTGTTTCAAATCTACCCAAACCATTTGTCTTGTATTTTATATGTCCCCAACAGGGCCTTTTTGCACCTGGAAGATCTTCAAATCTTTAGTAGTACCATATTGTTCCCTTTGATCTAGAAAGCCTGCATAACCTTGATGTTCTAGTTTCTAGGGAGGAGCTACCCTGTTTGAGAAAAGTCCCTCGGTGTCCCCGCAGACAGAAGTCCCCCGATTAGGTCAGGGCTCCTGATCCATACCTCTTCATCGCCAGAATCCTGGTAATAGCATCTTTGTGACACTGCCCTTCTCCCTTCCCGTGTCATCCGTTTGGCATGCCAGTTATAGTAACCCATCCTCCACCTCCAAGCTTCAGCCTGACCACGTGACCCATACACTCGGCCCGTGAAAAGCAGACAAGGAGAGCGCCAAGGGATGAGCACGTGACCAAAGGAAGCGCAATCGCGTCGCTGGCATGGAATGGGCCAGAAGTTTTTCAGTTTCAGCTGACAAAATCTTCAACCCGAATTTGTTCAGATGGAAAATGGAATATACGGGACTTTGTAAATTGCAAACCAAAAGTAGATATAATTCAGAAACAGTTAAATCGAGGATGTCGAATGAGGTCAGCAGGCACAGGTCTGTCCCCACCGACTCTGCTTTTCCTCACTCCCTCTGCCAGGTCTCCCTGCGTGTCTCTGTGTTGGCGTCATTGTCGGACACCCTCTCGCTGTGGGATGGACACGGTGCCCGCTGACAGGCCTAGTTTCTATCACATTGACTATCTGGAGGAAGTAGGGTCCTTCTCTCCCAGCTGATGGGGTCCCCGGACTGACTCTCATGTGCCTACTCGTGCCTGCTTGTAATCCAAATCAAGGAGCTGAAGCCGTTTTCAGATGGAGTTCTGTCATATGCAGCTGAAAGAAGTGGACTAATACTAAGTTTCCTTTCCGACGAGCTGTTGACTTAGACCTTAGTATATCAAGAACACATAAGGAGGAGATAAGGCTACTGGAAGACACCCCAAGACATAAACGTCGCTGAATTTGGGAAAATGATGCACAGTACAGAACTCACCCCAGCTGCCTTTTCTCATTTCTCCAGGCAAAGGCACTGCTCGCTGCCTAATACGGGATATGCGGGAAGCTCTGCGAACTGCTCCATCTGCCTGGTAGGGTATGTGCCAGTCGTGGTCATCACATGGACTTGGAGTTGAAACACCTTGCAGACGTGGACTCCTGAGCACTGAGCCTGCCACCACGTTGCCTCCCTACCACAGTGCTGGTCGGCCTCACCGTCAAAAGTCTCCTGGTTACCGCTCTTGTTATCTCAATAATCCAAGAAAAGCCATGCACACTGAGTGGTAACACTATTACGCCCCCGCCACATTCCTATGACCTGGCTTCCCATTCTAATCAGTCACTTCCCAGCCGGGTCATATATTCCAGTGATAGCGTTGGCTCTTGGCCTGGTGTATCCATCCCCTAGGACTTTCTTCAGAAATCGAAGCTCTGTCCTTGAGCCCCGCCAGCCCGTGCTGGGGGGCGCTGCGTGCTGGTCTTTCCGCAGGACGAGCATGTCTGCCAGACTGGTGAAAGTCACAAGTCCCAGGCTCAGCTGCTCGCCCCCCGTGATTGACAGCCCCACTGATAACCCTCGAGCTCCGCGTGCCCAGGACCGATCGCACCGAATCTCTTCTCCCCAATCTGCTCTTCCCCTAGAGCTCTCGTTTTCAGCATAAGGCTTCCCGCTCTTTCCATTTTCACAGTCCGGAAGCTCAGCGGTCACCCCCGACTCTTTGCTCTCCTGCACCCCCACAGGCAGCCATCGCCCAGTCCCACCGATGTGGCCCCCAGCTGTTTCCCAGGACCGTCCACTGGTCTCCGTCTGCATTTCTCGCACCTTGGCGTAAGCCGCCGGCATCTCTCCCTCATCCTCAGGTCTCCGCGTCTGCACTCCGCCCGGCCCCAGTTCCCTTCCCCATCGCAGCTGGAGCAAAGCGCAGGCTGAATCCCGTCGACCCCACACATCGCGTCCTCCAATTTCTCCCCTTTGTCTCAGCCTCTCTCCGTCCTCGAGGGCTTGGATTAGAGGCAGCTTCCTCGGGTCGCTTTTCCCTGACCACTTGCATAGCATCCTGTGTTTGATCTCCATCATGTTTATCAGAACTGGAATGTGTC
>NW_011890568.1:5650-5978 GCF_000151845.1 Pteropus vampyrus
CCAGCTGTTTCCCAGGACCGTCCACTGGTCTCCGTCTGCATTTCTCGCACCTTGGCGTAAGCCGCCGGCATCTCTCCCTCATCCTCAGGTCTCCGTGTCTGCACTCCGCCCGGCCCCAGTTCCCTTCCCCATCGCAGCTGGAGCAAAGCGCAGGCTGAATCCCGTCGACCCCACACATCGCGTCCTCCAGTTTCTCCCCTTTGTTTCAGCCTCTCTCCGTCCTCGAGGGCTTAGATTAGAGGCAGCTTCCTCGGGTCGCTTTTCCCTGACCACTTGCATAGCATCCTGTGTTTGATCTCCATCATGTTTATCAGAACTGGAATGTGTC
>NW_011890568.1:7848-10389 GCF_000151845.1 Pteropus vampyrus
AAAGGAAAATGCATACAAAAGACTATTAGTCGGATGGCCACTGAATTGCCAGGAAAGAGCTTGTACATCACCCTGGAGCTTCATAAACGTGGCTTCCTCCTGCTCCCCACTCTCCCAGCCTCCCCACTACAGTTGTAGTTCGTGCTGGGTCAGAAATCATGGCTTGTTTACAAGCTGTTTGAGTGCAGAGCTCATTAGTGTGAGCAGTGACACCATCCTCAGGGAGTGCTACAGAAATTCAGCCAAGCGAGCTCAGCCAGCCTGTTCACCCCACCAGGGTGAAGGCCCTCACCTCCCCCCGCCCCCCAATAACCAACCAGTCAGCCAATCACTGCTCTGCCTAACACTGGGCATGCAGGGCTCGTGAGTGTTCCAGGTGTAAGATCAACAGTAACAGTGAGCTGACCCCACACCTTTTAGATCAGCGGTAGCATTAATAGACTAGTCAGTAGAGTTCCAACATGAGGCACGTTTAAGCTGTTTTCCTAAGATACTACTTATTTTTATTTCTCGAATGGGATATCTATTGTCCCTAAGACCTAGAAATATAATTATATTGAGCTGTCATTTCTTTTAAATATCTATAATATCCTGGACCCTTACTCTGAGCCAAGTTTTTTACTGGCCACATTACATAAATGATTTAATTTATTTTTCACAAGATCTCTGTGAGGCTGGTATTCACTTAGTCATATTTCTTGAATGAATAAAGGAATGAATGAATATAGTTAAATTATAAACACATGTTGAGCGCTTTCTACATGCTAGGCACCGTGTCAGTCATTGGAGATTCACAAATGAGCAAACTAATCAAGGTACCTATCATTGGTGGGCTTATGGTCTAAGTATTATGCTCCTCATTGGTAAATAAACTGAAACACAGAAGATGAATTAACTTAACCAAGATCACACAGCAAGCTAATGTCAGTTCAGGAGATCAAAAGTAACTCTGGCTCTGCCACAATGGAGTCATGAATATAAACTTACCAAAATATTGATGAAACTGTATAAGATGTATGAAGCAGCTGTGTTCAGGCATCGGCCCTCAAGCAGCACGGGACTATGATCCTAAAGAAAAGAGAATCACACAGATGAGCCTCATGTTTGACCCAGCTCTCTGCTTGAGAGCACTTTCCCAGTATCGGGAGTGAGGCATACGTGTAGGGGTTCCCACTGCATGGGCAAAACAAGATTCTAGACTCTAACAGGGAGCAGCTGCTATGGCTTGAAAACTGAAGGAAATGCATAGAGGTCACGGAGAACTGGGAGACATTGCAGTTACAATTCAGCCAGAGTGGAGAGACCCCACAGAACCCCTCGGACATCCAGGTAAGTCCTCGGAAAGGCCAAGCTAGATCACGTCCTAGTGGACCAATACCTAGGATAAGGGAAAATATGGAGGAAAAAAAGAAAAGAAATCAGACAATCCTTCACAATGTAGAAAACCAGGCCTCGAAAGTTGAGAGGCTCTGCAATAACTTAATATTCCCAAACCAAAAATAAGTACTCTTTAAAGGAAAACAACACAATCCAAATTTCCGATAATATATCTTTCTAAATGGCTAGCATATTTTCAAAAATTGATAAATATGTATAGAAGTGGGAAATCGTGGTCTGTAATCTATAGAAAAATAGGTCAGTAGGTACTGACTTGAAGATGACCCATATGTCAGAATTTGCAGTCAAGGATTTAAAAACAATAATTATAAATATTTCAAGGATATAAAGGGGAAGATTGATGTAATGATTGAAAAAATAAGGAATCTCAGCAGATTTAAAAGTGAAAACGTTTAAAACTTAAGAAAGAACTGAACGTTCTAATATTTAAATAAAATTTATTTAATAACAACATATTCAGATGACAGAAGAAAATACCAATCAACTTGAGATAGCTCAACAGCAGTGATACAATCTGAGGAACAGAGGAGAGGCATTGGGTTAGGTTCACTCTAAAGTCCCGTATGCCTCTGACAATCTGTGTTTCCATAAAAGGAATATATTGTACTTATCTAGATTGTATGTGGCTGCATGTAACAGAGGCCAGAAATAACAGTGTCTTAAAGAAGCTCGAGGTCCACTTCTCTCTGTCCCTCCTTTAGGTCTGGAGGTGAGCATTCTAAGGCCAGTTAGAAGTCCAAGCGGCCAGAGACAATCTCTTGTCTCGTTGCTCTACCATCCCTTGGGCATGGTCCTTGTCTGAATGGATATTCCCCTACATGGGCGGGCGGATATTCCAGCCAATAGGACTGAGGCAGGTGAGAGCTAAGTAAGGGGGACGCCTCCTATTTTTATGACGAGAAGTGGAATGTCACATAACACCGCTGCTAATTCACCGTCGGCTACATCTGGCTGGAAGGAAGGCTAAAAGATACAGATTTCTGTGGGTGGCCACGTGCTCGGCTGAAACAGAGATTCTCATACAAGGCGAGAAAGAGTCTTCGCCAAAGTCAGAGGTTCCGTATGAGTCTTAAGTAAAGAGCTTTGTCAGAGATGCCCACTCTCATAGAAAGATATGCTGTGTAAGGGGTATTAGGCTTGCAG
>NW_011890568.1:10974-11549 GCF_000151845.1 Pteropus vampyrus
ATATTAAGATGACAGAAGAAAATACCAATCAACTTGAGATAGCTCAACAGCAGTGATACAATCTGAGGAACAGAGGAGAGGCATTGGGTTAGGTTAACTCTAAAGTCGCGTATGCCTCTGACAATCTGTGTTTCCATAAAAGGAATATATTGTGCTTATCTAGATTGTATGTGGCTGCATGTAACAGAGGCCGGAAATAACAGTGTCTTAAAGAAGCTCGAGGTCCACTTCTCTCTGTCCCTCCTTTAGGTCTGGAGGTGAGCGTTCTAAGGCCAGTCCAAGCTGCCAGAGACTCAACCTCCTGTCTCGTTGCTCTACCATCCCTTGGGCATGGTCCTTGTCTGAATGGATATTCCCCTACATGGGCGGGTGGATAGTCCAGCCAATAGGACTGAGGCAGGCGAGAGCTAAGTAAGGGGGATGCCTCCTATTTTTATGACGAGAAGTGGAATGTCACATAACACTGCTGCTAATTCACCATCGGCTACATCTGGCTGGAAGGAAGGCTAAAAGATACAGATTTCTGTGGGTGGCCACGTGCTCGGCTGAAACAGAGATTCTCATACAAGGCGAGA
>NW_011890569.1:1125-3160 GCF_000151845.1 Pteropus vampyrus
GAGGCCCCGCTTCCCAGGCCCAGCTGGAGACAGAAACAAAAGCAGATTTAGAAGGGGAGAACCCACCAGCGAGCTGCGTGTAATGTCCTCGTTTTTCCTGGAAGCCGCCTCCAGCAGGACAAACAAATATATTTTCAAAGGCGCTAAAACCAGTGACTCATCCCGAGGAACGCCTCCTTTGCCGAGCCCTGGCCCGCCCGCCCAGGCCTCCCAGCTCTCCCACGCCCCCCTGGGCTTAATTGCTCTGAGTGGGGCGGTGCCCGCCCAGCCAGGCCAGCGGAGATGGCAGGCGCCCGGGAGCTCGGCGTCCACCCCGCCGGGAAGCCCCTCTCCACCTGGCCTCAGGCCCACCCTTCTGTTCCCACAGGTTCATGCAGCACCCCAAGAACTTTGGCCTGATTGCATCTTTCCTGGAGAGGAAGGTGAGTCTCCGCCCGCCAGCCCCACCGCCCCGCCCCTCGCCCCTCTGGTGTCTGTGCCCGCAGGCAGCGGCCGGACCAGGCGAGGACTCGCCCCCTCCCCGCTCAGAGGCCTCTGCCCCCTTGTCCCTCACCCCCCTCGCTGTGTCTGCCTGTTCTCCCCTCCTTTCTCCTTCCTGAGAAGGCGGCCTCAGGTCCCGCCCTCCTGGGCCCATGGGGGCGGAGCTCTGGGCTGGGAAACCCCAGGAGAGCTGAGTGAGTGCAGGGCGTCCCTGGAGCTGGCTCTTCAGACGTGGCAGCCAGCGTCCCCGCAGACTGGGCATGGGTTCCAGAGGCCACGGCGTCCTAATTAGGGCTTTATGGGCAAGAGTGGCGTTCTTGCAGGACGCTCGATGGAATGACCTTTCTCGGTCCCTCTGATGGTCAATGTACGCTGACATCCCAGACGCCAAGCCAGGCGTGTGGTCAGCAGGTCCCCGTTCCCTTCGGACAGACCTTCACGTAGCACCGATGTCTGATCCCCACCTTGCCCCAGACCCGGCCTGGGCAACGCCCCTTTCCGCCCTGGCTCCCCCTCGGCAGGTAGACACAAGGAATCCCCGAGGACAGTAAAGCCCCTGTGTGCATCCCCGAGCTGGGCCGGGCAGTGCCCGCAGCTGTCCCCAGGCTGGACTCGGCCCTCGGAACAACAGCACGCGAGCAGAGTGAGAACGGAGTGCCCCAGAGGTATCCCTCCTGGGGGCGCCATTCTGGGTGTTTCAAGCGGCGTCCCCTGAATCTTGTTTCTGCAGATGCCCTGCTCTGCCGGCCTCCAGCCCCACCCCCCATGGAGGGTGGGGACTGCGACCAGAGCCAGTGGCCCCTTATAAGGTCCCCGTTGTCCCCAGGTCTGCCCTTGGTGATCTGCTAACTACAGAAGGAGGAGGGCAGGGCAACGGGGGGCCATCTCCCCATGCCTGCCTGGGGAACCAGTGTGGAGAAGCAAGTCCTCTGAAAGCCTTTCCCCGAGTTACGGCAGAGTCTTGCTAGGGGCCTGGACACCCCTAAAGGTGCTACGCTAGGGCTCGCCCGAGGCGGAAGCTGGGCTTACGGAAGTTGACAATTGAGTGGCGTTATTTAGGGACGAGGGAGTCGGGTCTCTGCTCTGGGAGTAAACTTTACGGCATTCCTGGCTGAGGCGGCCCAGGGCGAGACTTAAGTGGAGCTTCCAGAGGGTCTGCAGCCGGGTGTGCCCGCTCGGCTCCATGCCAGTCCTGACTGTGAGCGAGGCCGGGGTGGGAGCTCAGCGGCCTGGCCAGCCTGGGGCCACCTGCAGGAGCAGCTGCCGCCCGCAGGCAGTCACGGCCACCTAGTACAGGAAGGTGCTGAGTTGTTCAAGGAGAAGTCGGACACCTACGTCACCCGGTTTGCAGATACTGGCATCTGATCATAAAATGCTCTTGATTGCCGTAACGTGCGGGCTTTGTCGGGGAGCAGCCTCTGTTCCTGGTGCTTTCTGGGGCTTTGGGGCCCAGCCCGCCTCTGCACCCAGTAGCTTCTCAGAGGTGAATTTCTAGCCTGGCACCAGCTATGAGCATCACGGAAACATTTTCTATCGTGTCAGTAACTGCTGCTGG
>NW_011890569.1:3210-3548 GCF_000151845.1 Pteropus vampyrus
CCTGGCCAGCCTGGGGCCACCTGCAGGAGCAGCTGCCGCCCGCAGGCAGTCACGGCCACCTAGTACAGGAAGGTGCTGAGTTGTTCAAGGAGAAGCCGGACACCCACGTCACCCGGTTTGCAGATACTGGCATCTGATCATAAAATGCTCTTGATTGCCGTAACGTGCGGGCTCTGTCTGGGAGCAGCCTCTGTTCCTGGTGCTTTCCGGGGCTTTGGGGCCCAGACCGCCTCTGCACCCAGCAGCTTCTCAGAGGTGAATTTCTAGCCTGGCACCAGCTATGAGCATCACGGAAACATTTTCTATCGTGTCAGTAACTGCTGCTGGTATTAATGAGC
>NW_011890569.1:3598-5657 GCF_000151845.1 Pteropus vampyrus
CTGCACCCAGTAGCTTCTCAGAGGTGAATTTCTAGCCTGGCACCAGCTATGAGCATCACGGAAACATTTTCTATCGTGTCAGTAACTGCTGCTGGTATTAATGAGCTGTCACCTGGAGCCACGCTTGTGGCCTTGGGTGGGGGGCATCACTGCACTGAGTCCTCCGGGATGTCCTCTGACTGGTCCCTTTTGGACATGGTGGTGGGGCTCAGATCCAGGTCCACTGCCAGAGACCAAGGCAGAGAAAACACGTAGACGTTTGAAGAGCTGAAGAGTCGTGTGGATGTTGGTCAGGCTGGGCACACGGAGCTCAGAGGAAGTTGTTCAGGGCCCCGAACCCCAGGGAGGAGGAGGCTGGGCTGAGAAGAAGGGGACCCCAGACTGGGACAGGGACCCAGCTTGGCGCAGCCGGGAGCTGGGAGCCCGTTCGCCTGGGGCTGGGCATGACGGGTGACAGCTCTGTCATTACAGTCACCGGGAGCAGCGACAGTGAGAACAGGTAGCCTCTCTCCAGTCCGTGCCGTGCCGGGCATTATCCTCAGCCCTTAATTATGTGTGTTACCGTCCTTGGTGTTCGCGGCAGCGCTGACGTGGACGCACCCCGTATCCCCATCCTACCAAAAACCGCGACTCGGGGCCGTGCAGCCGGGTCGTGGAGGAGCAGGGTTTGAACCGGGGGCCCTCTGGCTGCTCCCCGCCCCGGCCACCCTCGCCGCACACTGCCCAGCGACCCTGTCTCCCTCTGCCCGCAGACGGTGGCCGAGTGCGTCCTCTATTACTACCTGACCAAGAAGAATGAGAACTATAAGAGCCTGGTGAGACGGAGCTACCGCCGCCGGGGCAAGAGCCAGGTGAGAGGGGGGCGGGGCGCGCGTCCCGGCGCCCCGTTTGGGCCCACCCCCCACTCCTGTGGGGGCCTGGACGCCCTCTCTGGGGGAGTTTGGGCCTGTGCCAGCTGCAGACAAGGGGGTGAGGACAAACGGCCACTTTATTTTCTCAGCCTGGAAAACTGTGGAACTCAGCTTGGTGACCCGTGGTCCCTGCAGTTAAAAGGGCCACATGTCCAGAGCGTGGGCCGGTTCTCAGGATGATGTGGGCTGGTCCGCAAACATCATTAACGTTTAAAGTTTTTTAATACTGTTTATCTTAACGCGTATTTGAAAGAAAAAAAAAAGCCGGTACTTCAACCTGTAGGTTTTTGAGACCTCACTACTTAGGATGAGACTAAAGGATGATTTCAGCCAGCACAGGGCTTGGCAAACACTGACCCGTCACCTGTTTTTGTGAATAAAGTTTTCTTGTCACATAAGCCACGCTCACTCATTTATATGGACCACAGTGGCAGCTTTTCTGTTCCAACAGCAGAGTTGAATAGTCATGACAGAAACTACAGAGCCTAAAAAATTTAATATCTGCTTCTTTGCAGAAAAAGTCCGCTGACCTCTGAGTCAGAGGAGAAAGGGGTTAGCTTATAAAAAATTCAGTACATAAGGGTGAAGGTGACGGGGTCCGTGGTGCACATTCAGAGTGGGGGCGTGAGTGCTTGGTGTTTGGGGGCCCAGGGAAGGGATGGCTTTGTGTTCACTTCCGGGCTGTTGAGAATCAGCCCAGAGCAGATGCTGGGAGCACCTGGCGGGAAGAGGCGGCTCATGCCGGGGTCCGAGGGATTCGGGCTGACCCTGCAGCGGGCACTGGGCACTGCCATTAGATGCTGGACCAGAGCTGGTTGAGCCGTGTCCTCTCCTGAGCCTCCGTGGCCTGGGGGAGCCCAGGGGACAGTGATGGTGGCCGGGAGTGCATGAGCTGGGATGGAGGGACCCCGAGCTTTCTTAGCTGGGGGCTGCCCGCCTTCCTCCCCCAGGCTGGCGAAGGCAGGACATTGAGGGCATCAGGGTCACCATCACCGGTGGGGTCCCAGCGTCCACTGCGAAGCTCGGTGACCAAGTCCCTCAGCCTGCAGCGGGTGGTCCTCCTGGCGTCCTAACCCGCATCTGGCATCTCCTTTCTGGCCTTCCGGGGCCTGTGCTTCAGGACTGGGGTCTGCTGTCCTGGTGGCTGA
>NW_011890569.1:6161-6702 GCF_000151845.1 Pteropus vampyrus
TCGTTGAGCACCTGGGGTGTGCCAGTTCTCTCGTGAGTCTTCCTGGTGTCCCCCCTGCCTCCTGTGCCTTTTGTGGGGGCACCGTGGGTGGGCTCACAAGGCTCCTTCTGGTGGCTGGGCTTGGGGCTCTGGAGAGGGGAGGGGGATAGGTGAGACCCGGCTCCTGTTGCCCGTGTGCCGGGAGCCCCGTTTGCACGGAGGGAGGCGGAGACTGGGTGTTGGGGTCGCTTAGGAAGGGGGCAGCTCCTGGGGGCGAGGGGCCCTCCATTTCCACCCCCGGCCGCCACGTCATTCACTGTGTGGTGTCAACACCTTGTGTGGCAACTCGTCTGTCCGTCGGTCGTTTGTGCGGTGGGCACGGGGGCGGCGTGCCGGTCGGCAGGCCGAGTGTAAACACACAGTTCGGAGACATGCCAGAGGCCTGCCCAGCACCTTCGCAACGGGGCCCTCGGCGCCTTCCAGGGTCTTAGACGAAGGAAGGAAAGGAGAGAAGTCACGGACCCCGTCTGTTCCCCTCACGTCTGATAAGGAAGTGAAGCTA
>NW_011890570.1:0-865 GCF_000151845.1 Pteropus vampyrus
AAAACGTTGAGCACGTAAATGACTGTTTCTGATCTTGGGACACGACGAGGGGGAATTATTGTGCTCTATGGTATCGTCACACTATTTTTTTTTTTTCTTTTAGTGAAATGTCCTTTGTCTGCGTCTTTGGTTATGGATATAGAATGAACCAGCTGTTCAATGGAGTCAGCCCCGTTTAATCCATTTACTCGCCAACTGTGGGTGAATGACATGCTTCCTACGGTGCTTACATTTTTCATTTGGAAAACGGGAGTAAATTACTTTGTGTCTTACAGGGTGGTCATAAGGGTTAAAAGTGATAATAAACGAAACGTACCGATCACAGCACATAGGACATAATCGTCGCTTAGTAAAAGTTGTTATCATTGCTTCTTTTTCGATTATTCTGGTGGCTTCCGAGAGAAAACGAGCTTCTTGACATCAACTCTCTGTTCTTGTCCTCTGTCTTTTGTTTACTGTCCATTTCTTCGTTCTTTCCCTCTTAATTCGTAGAATATCTTGTTTCCTTTCTCGTTCGCTGATTTCGGTCTTTCTCTACGTGAGCCGTCCAGGGTAGCTTTTAATTTCGCTTTTGTGATTTCGGCTTCCCGGAAAACAAGGTGACCTGTGATGTCACTGTATTTATCTTTCTTCTGAGTTGGCGTTTCGTCTTCACCCTGTGATCTTCACTTGTTTTCCTGTCGTGGGCTTTCTGCCTCTTTTTACTGTGACAGAAAAGACAGCATCTAAGCTACGTACCCCTCCACTTGGTACACTAGATACGGCGCTGCTACAAGTGCCTCTTCTTGAAATTAGAAAAGCTCCGTGTTAAATTTCTTTTTCCTTATCCCCGGAGACGCGATCCGTCCGGCTTTGCTATTTGTCA
>NW_011890570.1:2445-4346 GCF_000151845.1 Pteropus vampyrus
CTACCCCTGGCTGCTCGCAGATGTGTGGCTTGCTCATGCCCGTCACGGCTGATAAACCACCCAAATGCTGGAAATGACACTTTCATGGCGTAGATGAGTTGTATTGTATCATACGCTATGCAGAGCGAGCGCATAAACGGTTCTTGGATGCTTAGGGGTTGAAGGGCCGTGCGCATACGTGCTTCACAGATGTCCCCCACAGACGTCTCTGTGTACTGTGACAACCGTAGTGTTTGGTGACGACAGTAGACGGCGCCTTCCCGAGACGCAGGCGTTAAATCCTGTGGCAGGACAGAAACCAGTCCTTCATTCTTCTCTCGGTGCTGTGATGTCACAGGTTTCAGGCGAGGGGCGGGGGATGGACCTACATTTTCCAAAGGACAAATGATTCTGTGAGGCCGACATCGTGCACAAGGTCCTGTGAGTGACAGAGGCCACCGAGGCCACGGACCTGGCTGGACAAAAGAACTGTAGTGGGCAGCAGTGGTCTGCAAAGTCTCCGGTGCGTCTGCTTGCTACCTGGGCTGGGCCAGCGATCAAGGGGAGCAGTGAGCCACCTGCTTACGTGGGGACATTGGGAGGGACGTTTAGTCTGGAGGAAAGTGACGCTTCCAACCCGTCCTTCTGCTCAGACTGTGACATCTTTTTATTTAGAAAAGCTTTGCTCCTGAGTTCCAGCATTGTTAAGGTGAAAAACGTTGAATCACATGGTTTAATTTTGCCCATTTCACGAAAGGTAACTGAAGGATGCTTTTTGTCACGTGGTGCACCTACGGATTTATTTTCTGTTGCTGCAAAGTCGGTGACCGCAAGCTCAGTGGCTCGCGACGACGCAGATTACTAGGTCACAGTTTGCGCGAGTCAGGAATCCAGGCACAAGTTCCCTGGGTCCTGCGCTCAGACGCCACCAAGTGGAAACCGGCGTCGGCTGGGCTTCATTCCCATGTTATGCCGACGGCCCTGTTCTCAGCTCAGAAGGCCGTTGACGGGACACATTTCCTGGCACTGTCCTTGAGACCCCTGTCTTTCTGTGGCCCTCTGCCAAAGCCACTTTCAGGTTCCAGAAGCTGCCCTCCGGTCCTCGCCATGTGGCCGCCAAAGGCCGTTCTCAGCGTGGCGTCTGCTTCCTTCTCCGGATACGATAGTATTTGCTGTTGCTGCTGCTCGTCACGTAGAAGGGCTCGATCGAGCAGCTCAGGCCAGCGCAGAGGCTCTCTCTTTAGATGCACTCACAGCCAACTGATTAGGGACCTGCTCATTGGAGCGACATCGGTCATGTTCACCGGTCCTGCCTTTCTTCAATGAGGAGGAATTCATAGTGTACACCAGGGGCTGGGGATCTTGGGGTCCATCTTAGACACAGGTAGAAAATAACAAGAGGGCGGAAGGGTACAGGCCTCCGATGATAAAGTCCTGTTGGTCTCACCTGGCAGGCCTGGATGGCTTCTGTGAGAAGCACACTGTGGCCGCACAGGAAGCGCTGTGGCTCATAGAGGCCACCCCCGTTCCACGGCCCCGGCCCTTCCTGTGCCACCAAAGGGCATCGCTCCCGACTCTGCTTCAGCCATCACCTTCTGTCCTTCTGCTCTGATGCCTCCCTATTGCCAGGACCCCGTGATTACACTGGATCCGCTCACAGAACCCAGGAAGATGTCCCCCACCGAACGCACACTGGTTATGGACTTTAACCACGCCGACGAAATACCGCAGGTCAGCGCCTCGATGTGCATTTGCCTCGATGACTAGGAAGCGTCCCCTACGCACGCTGACGCAGGAAACTGACCATCACAGGTGGAACGAATTACAGGCAAACGGATCCGAAAGCATCGCCGAATTTTTTTTAAGAAATGTACTTCATCAGTTGTGACTCGTTATCTGTCGTCGTGGGCGGGAGGGCCCCC
>NW_011890570.1:5326-5735 GCF_000151845.1 Pteropus vampyrus
TGCATCTTTTATAGATCGCGTAAGGCAGACCAGGTGATTTTTCATGGGAGAGCGCCCTTGCTTTTCGGCAGATATGCAAAGCGGGCATTGCCATCTGCGTGTTACGGATGGGGAGGGTGATGTTCAGAAATGTTCACGAGTGTCAGACAAGCCGGCCCTTGGCAAAGCGAGGCGTTCGATCCAGCTTCTTTCTCCAGCTCCAGGGTTGGAGCTGCTGGGTTGCCGGACACATGGGCTAAAGGCACCGATGAGGAGGAAGCGTGTCTTGTTACACTTGAGGGGCTTTTAGCATAGAAAGCCTGGGACATAGCTCACTTTCTCTCGTAGTTGATGGAAAACGTGGTATATAGGTAGGGAAGGAGAGGGAGATTATAGAATTCAGCAGAGTTTATATATTCTTTAGAAAGTC
>NW_011890570.1:7046-9477 GCF_000151845.1 Pteropus vampyrus
GTGATCCTCAGCTCCTAGAGGCCACACTCACGCCCTGGCTCCTGGTCCCTCCCATCTTTGGAGCCAGCAATGACATGACGTGTCCTTCCCAGGCCTCTCTCTGCTGCCTCTGTCTGAGCCTAGCTGGGGAAGCTTCTCTGCTTCTCAGGGCTCATGTGATTCCTTTGCAGCCACCCAGATAGCCAAGGGTGATCTCCCCCTATCAAACTCTTTTACTGGTCGCACCTGTAAGACGTGACTCTGTGTGACGGGACACATCCCCGGGTTCTGGGGATTAGGACGTGGACATCTTCGGATGCTATTATTCTATGTAGTACAAACCATGGTGTGTCACGTGCGAATGATAAGCCTTCCTAAAGCTCCTGTGCGGAACAGCCGGGGCATACTCGATCAGACGTGGAAAGAGGTTCCGTTCTTGCCGAAGCAAGAAGTACTAACACCGTTGCAAGCACATGCGTGAACTCACCTGGCGTGTCTGTCCATTCAGAGTATTTCTGAGTGTTGAAAGAATGCACGCTAACGATGGGAAGAAAAGGTGGGGGACCGCCTTACCCCTGGTGTTTATGGGGTGCCTGGCACTGTTTGCTGGGATCGGCTCTCATTTGGCACGGGGACACCTTCCTTTCCAGGCTCACTGGCAAAGCCCTTGAGCACATCGTGTCCTCGCATGTCCTGCCTGTCACGTCTACATCATTTCCCCAGGCGGATTGGGCCGTGTTTCCAGACCATTGAGAACCCTCCATTGCCCATTCATTAAAGAATTTTCCTAAAACTGCAGCAACTCTTGGGGTCACCGGGGCGTCACGAAGTTTTAAAATCTAATAATCCCTGCTGCTTTCGGAAAGACTGCCATTATTTTCATTTTGAAGAAAATACCACTGTTGTCATGCGCTGTATCGTTTTTGTCCTTCGAAGTTGGCCTTGCCGATGGCATTACACGCGGTAGCACGATACATTTAAAGGTCTTCCGGTGACGATAAGAACCACCGACAATGTGGTTCTTATTTCAAATTCCAGTTGAAATACCTGTTCCGTAAGGGCAGGCGCTCACCTGTACGAGGACAATCGGGTTGTCAATCTGCACGTACCCAGCTACATGGCGCTAGAAACACGAAAACGTTTCTATAACCCCAATTTGCAAACTGCGTACGTTATTCTACAGAAGGCATATGAGCGATGCGAGTGAGCCAGGGATTACCGCCTTGCGTAAAAGATTTTGCAAGGCGGTAATCCCGAAAGGGTTTCGACACACGGAAAACCTCTGCATATTTAAACTTGTTTAAATTCACTTTTTCACCATTTAAGGTCAAGAGCTGAACGGCAAGTGTCCACTTCTGGCTATTTCAGAAGACAAGCTGTGATTTTCAGCAGGAGCAAGATTGGGTGAGAAGTCGAAATTCAGAGCATCCTGCCTTTCAACAATTTCTCAGTCTTCAGAGAGTCAGCGAAAGAGGATTTCCCAGGACCCGAAATGATATTATTTACATTATGCAGCTTAGAAAGTGAAACGATGGATCCCCCTCTCCCCCATTTTAAGAAAATCTAAGCACGGATTACTGTATTTCCATAAATAACGTGACTTCCGGTCCAGGAACAAAATTGCACATCCAACGGGGGCGCAGTGATAAAAACACTCCGCATCTACTTGGGAGAAATACGACTCCCAAATTCTTCAGGCGGAAGATACCAGATCAGGGCCGGCTCCGGTTTCGTTGTATTCGAGTTCATGGTTCGTGTCTCTGTGAATTGAACCCTGTCGGCTCCATGCCTGTGTGTCTTCTCTCTGCCCAGGTCCGGAGAGGCAGGTTCCTTTCAAGGCCTCTCCCGTCCTGCCTTCTCGGCATGGTTGCTTGTGTCCACCCCGGGCAGCGTGTCCTTCGGTTACCGTGGCCTCAGGTTCGAGGCTAGGGTCCCGCCACCCTTTGCAATCCCACATGGTTGCCCAGTGCACGGTGCACGTCACGAACTTGAAGAGCAGTGTGCGCTTCCACGTGGACAAGGCCGTCAAGGTCAGGGGGACCACGACTTAGAAGCGGGCAGGCTTTTTCTCTCAGAAGAGCCAAACTATGTTATGTTTTGTGGGTCACGCGGTCTCCATTGCAATGACTCATCTCTGCCTTCGCTGCTTGACCGCAACCAGAGGCGATGTGTCCACACATGCGTTCCAATAAAACTTTATTGACGAAAACAAGTCGTAGGCCAGATTTGGCCCATGGGCTGTAGTTTGCCAACCTCTGCTTTAAATCGTAAGTGAAGACACGGGCCAGGTCTCTGAGGAATACAAGGACTGTGACACTGACTGGGAAACCTTAGCGTCGAACGACTCCCAGTGCGGAGACTTCCAGGCCCCAGCCCGCTCTACGCGTGGGTGAACACACCGAGAAGCTTGGGTTTGGGGATGGGCAGTGCCAATGAGCATAAAAACAAAGAG
>NW_011890570.1:12487-12839 GCF_000151845.1 Pteropus vampyrus
ATGTTCACCTGTTTTTGTTTTTTTATAAATACTTGACCACATATCCATTAAAAAAACAAAACAAAACAAAACAAAAAACACTTCTTGGTCTTATTTCCACTACAGATGGTGTGTGTGAACATCCATTTTTCTGCCCGCCCACTTTCTTCTAAGAGTAGGATCTCACCTTCCTCTTGGAATTCCAACCCTCGTCCACGTGGGACGGTCTGTACCGTACGGCGGCTGTACCACTCCCCTGCAGGGGGCATGTGGTCTCTACTTGGCCATGAGTGGAGCTGGCACGTGGGCCACAGCCAGCAGCTCAGGGGTGGGTGCATAACCCTGGCCAGGTCGTCAGAAGTCTCTGCTTCCC
>NW_011890571.1:0-1693 GCF_000151845.1 Pteropus vampyrus
AGCTTCCTGGGACCGCTGGAGCAGGGCTCCCCGCACTGTGTTTGGGGCTTCGTCACACACAGCCGAGCTTCTGCCCTCGAGTCATTCAGGACTCTGACGCTATTGGGAGAACGGTCACTGGAGCAGCTGGCACGTAGGGTTTCCGCGGGAGGGCACCATGCTGAGCACGCCCCTGTCACTGGGCCGACAAGAAGCCAGGTGCAGAGGAGGTGGACCCCCTAAGATTCCTGGACGGGAGCGATGTGCCACCGCCTGTGTTCACCAGTGGCCGCAGGGCCTTGTGAGCACAGGCTCGGAGCGGGCGCTGTTAGATGGCGTGGCTTACAGGTGGTACGAAGACGCCTGTCCAGCCGGGCTGGCCGGCCTGCGGGCTCACTCTGGGAGGGCTGGCAGGGAAGTGCTGCAGGGGGTCCTGCCTTCTTAGCCCCGGGGGACCCACGGAGGTGTCGCCTGTCCCCCGGGTAGGGCTCGCCCACGTGCCTGGTCTCCCTGCCTCCCAGCAGCCGTGGCACGGGCCCGCTTCAGCGCCCTTCCCTTCGATCCCACGCGACAGCCAAGCTCCCTCCATTTTGTGGGTCCCAAGGCCACAGTTTTCCGGCACAGTCCTGCTTGTTCTTAAGAGCTGAGCGCGAATGGCCAGCTCGGCGGTTTACTCCATCGGGTGTGAACTGGGCCTCGGGGCCCTGGCACCCGGGTGCCTGACTGGGCTCCTGGAAACCGGCCAGGTGTCCAGGCTTTTGCAAGCGAGGCCTAGGTCCAGAATTGGGGGCCCCGCATCACCTGGTTCCATGAAAGATGTCCACCTACCAACAGAGCGTAAGTCCGCTCTCCCGGATGGGACACGCAGGCCGAGTCCTTCAGCTGCTGAGGGGTGGGCAGCAGGGGAGGGAAAGGCGACCAGCCAGGAGGGTCTGGGACAGTGAAGACTGTAGCCCCAGTGAGGCCACAATGGCAAGGCTTCTGTGCTGGCGCCTGGGGCTTCAGCGGCCCGGGGAGAGGCCTGCCTTCTCGGGGAGGGGAGCAGGGAGGGGAGCTGCTCAGACTTGGACTTGGGGGGAGGGGCAGGGCTCCCCAGCAGTGTGCAAAAGATGCTGTGTGTGTGACAGGCCCCCTGCAGCGTCCTGTGTGTGTGTCACACTGACGGCCTCTGGACGGGAGTCCTGGGTGTCCTTCTGTGGCTGACTGGAGGCAGAGGGAGCTCCTGCTTCCTGGGGACCCTCCCACTCTCCAGAGAGAGCACCTCCCCTGATGTCCATGTCACAGTGTCCCAACTGTAAGTAAGAGCACTTGATACTTCTGTGATGGATGGCCCACTCCGCAAGTCCCTGAGAAAGGCTTGCTGTCCCCAGCCCTGGAGGGCCCCGGAGCTGGAGCCTGGTGCTTGCTGGCGGAGGCCCCTGGGCCCTAAAGAACGCCCTGGGGGCCCGCCTGCCACAGCCTGCCTGGCGGCTGGGGTTCTGAGCAGGGCTTGGTGCCCAGAGCTGGAGGTTCCGTGCGTCTCTCTCCTGAGGTCCCGCAGAGCCCCGTTGAGTTCAGGCTGTCCTCACTGCTTGGCTGTTCATCCGTCAGTTGCAGGAGATCCACGCCCGCAGTGCCCAGGGCGCACCGTGGTCTCGCGAGTGTCAGTGGCGCTTTGGTTCATGCGCCAGCTCAGGTTGTGGGACCCCCAATTCCTCTTCCATCCTGGGCCGCC
>NW_011890571.1:3104-8136 GCF_000151845.1 Pteropus vampyrus
GGGCTGGCAGTGCAGGTGTGCCCTGCTCAGTCTGAGCTGATGGCTCCCATCTGTCTTTCTAGGTGCTGGCAAAACTCCGACCCTGGGCGGCGGCTTCCACGTGAACCTGGGAAAAGAGTCGAGAGCACAGACCCTGCAGAACGGTATTTCCCACCTTGGTGCTGCCGGGCGGGGCAGGGCGGGGCGGGGCGGGGCGAGGACAGGGTCCCGTCCTCGCAGGCACTTCCAGGTGAATGGACCTGAGTCTCCCCCAGGTCTTCAGGACCCCCTGCCGGGGCCTCCTGCCAAGACTGTGCCGGGGCCGCCCCGTGAGGTCGAGCCCTGTTTGTCCCTGCTCTCAGTTCAGACGAGCACAGGAACAGGTTTGCACGCTTTGACAGGACGTGCCATCGTCATTGCATTTGATGGCCCAGTGCAGACTTGTGCGTTCCCATCCCGGGACTGTGTTCGATCGCGTTATTTGTCATCGTCTTATCAAATTGTAGAAGTTCTTTATGTATTTTAGATACAAGCTTGTATCGTTTACGTGGTTTAAGCGGGGGGTCCCCAACCCCCAGGCCACGGAGTGGTATCAGTTCGTGGCCCGTTAGGAACCGGGCCGCACAGCAGGAGGTGAGCGGTGGGTGAGCGAGTGAAGCTTCACCTGTATCTGCAGCCGCTCCCCAGCGCCAGCATCACCGCCTCGGCGCCACCTCAGACAGTCAGGCTTAGACTCTCATAGAAGCACCGGTCCCTGGGGCCAGAAAGGTCGGGGACCGCTGCCCTGGAGCACGTGCTCGCCCAGTCTGTGGGCACGTTCACTTTCCGGTACCATACTTGGAAGCACAAAGGTTTCTCGTTTCAATGGTGTCCAATGTACCCATCTGTCCCTTTGTCACAAAGCCTGTGCTTTTTGGGTCCTAACTAAGAAACGAGGCCCATGCGATCTGAATCACAGATTCGTGCTGTTTTTTTCTGAGCTCTACAGTTTCGGGTCTTAGATTTCGGGGGTGAGCCCCTGCGAGTGCGCTTTGCACGGTGAGCAAGGCCACTGCGCCCTTGCCCGTCGGCGCCAGCGCACCCGGCACGTGTGTCACGGCCGTGTTTGCCCAGCTAGTCGGCCACAGCCACGAGGGTTTATTCGTGGGCTGCCAGCTCTGCCCGTGGCTCTGTGTCTGTCCTCGTGCCACTGCCACGGGTCCTGGTCGCGGCGGCTTTGCATTTGAAATCAGGAAGTGCGGGTCTTCCAGCTTGGTGCTCTTCAGCGTGGTTTCCTTGAATGTTTTGAGCCCCTTGAATTTCCACCTGCGTGATAAGATCAGCTTATCAGTTTCCGCGAAGAGCCGGCTGGGGTTCTGATGGCGCCGCCGAGCCTGGGATGTGGCCGCCTTAGCGCGACCGCGTCTTCTGCCCTGAGCGCGGCGTCTTCCCGTCGAGGCCGGTCGTCTTTCGTTTGATTCAGCAGTTTGGCCGGTTTTCAGAGTACAGGTTTTGCATCTCTCCTTGCATTACTTCCAAAATGTTTTATCCTTCTTGAGGCCCTCGTCAGTGGAATCCTCGTTGCCAGTGCGTAGATATGATAGATGCTCGTGTACTGATCGTGGATCCTGCAACCTTTACAGAACTCACTCATTACGACAGTTTTCTAGTGGATTCCTGAGGACTTTCCGTGTCACATACGACGTCACGACTCCGCCGAGGGAGCTTTATTTGCTTCTCTTCCCGAGCTAGCGTGTGTCAGTTCCTTTCCGTGCCTGGCGGCCCTGGCTAGAACCTCTGGCACCCTGGTCAGAAGTGTCTTGTTCCTGACTTCAGGGGAAAGCATCCAGTTTGTCACCTCTGTGTGTGACGTTAGCTGTGGTCAGCTCAGGCAGGGACGCTTTCTGCCGGGGCCCCTGGGGACGTGTTCAGGAAAGCCGGCACGTATGAGCACTTCCCCGGCTCTGTGTGTCCCCACGCTCGGTCACCTCTCCTCGACTCTCCAGGACCTGCCTCCCCTCCCCGCTGCTGCTGTAGACGGAGTGGGTGACATCCACGCTGGCCAAACGCCGTGGGGACTATGATGACCACCCGCGTCGGGTGTGGTGTGCTCCCCACCGTGCTTTTTCTCTGGCCCCTGGGTTTACTGGTGTAGTGGGCGCTTGCCTTATTCCCAGTTTGACCATTCTGACGCGAGGTCGTGGTCTGTAGGGCCTCAGTCTTTTGAGACAACCTGACACTTGTCCTGTTTGTCACAGAGGGCACGTCGAAGCCCCCGTGGTGAGGGTGGCATTGTCGTCTGCACCCACAGTTTGGCCGGCTTTCCAGTTGCCGGCTCTGAAGGGAGTCTTTCCGCACCCCACACGCCTGCCCTCCAGCTGGTGCTGCTGCGACTCTTCCTCTGTCTCCAGTGACTCTAGGACTTAGTTCCCAGTCGAGGACGTGTGCGTCCCAGACATCTGTGCTGTGCTGTGCATCAGGCCCAGATACATTGTGACGAGCAGTGTCGTGCACACGCGCTCACGGCACGGAACCTGGAGACCAGCAGCAAAGGGAGCGGAGTGACCCGTCTCGGTAAAGAGCTAAGGAACTCTTGCTTGGACTGAGCGATCAAAGCAGGCCCCTTGGGCTGCTCAGAACGGGGCGTGGGGCCCGAGGCCGAGGGCCCGCTCCGCTGTCTGCGGAAGCCGCGCCGGCCGGTCCCCTGCAGCCCTGTCCACACAGGATGCCCGCCGGGTGTCAGAGCCCTGCGCCCGCAAAGGGCCTGGCCCTGCCTGCTGCCCCAGGCGCCCTCCCGCCTTCGGTGTCAGCGTCCCGTCTCTGCCCGGGTGCGGGCTGCGGGAGGCCCTGGTCCAGCCCTGGGCTGTTGACTGACCGGAGCCGCCCACCCTCCCCGGGGCCGCGCTGTGCCCCGTTGGCCCGCCGTCTGCAGAGTCCTCCTCTCTCCTCCCTGCTCTGTGGCTTTCTGCCGGCTTCACCTGCTCCCTGTCCTCCCCATAGCTGCGGGGCGGTAGGGGCGGGACCCCACCTCATCCAGACGCCCCGTGAGAACCGGGCGCGTCCTGCCTCGCGGTCCCTGTTGTGTGTGTGTCTTTCAGTCCCCTTTGCTGCTGCCGCCACCGCCGATGTAGTCGGGGTTGCTTCTTCCCCACGCGTGTCCATCGCCTGCCCCGGTCCTGGGGGCACAGTGAGCAGTGTGGCAGTCTGTGGCCACCGTCACCTTTTTCTCCCAACGTCTGGAGAGAAAGAGCTGTCGTCCCCCCACCAGCCTGTGGGGTTTGGTTGAAATCCCTGAATTCAGCTTCGGCTGTTACGACTTCTGTTCGGTTGGGTTGCCTTTCCTGGAAGACGAGCAGACGGCTGGCTCCCCCGGGCCTCGGTCCCTGCCTGCGTCACGTGCAGCTCGGCCCGGCGCCGCCTCCCCCTTGGCTCCTGTGCTCACACCTGCCTTTCCGTGGGAACGTGCTGGGCCGTGGTTGATGAGCGGGTCCACGAGGGAGAAACTCGGGCGCCTTGCGTGTTGGAGCATGACTGTCCTCCCTCGGGAGTGCTCGCTGGGGCTTCGAGGCAGGTGTCCCCCCAGGGCCCAGCAGCGGAGGTCACGCCCTGTCTGGGTTCTGGTCTCGTTTTCCTTAGCTGGGGCCCTGTGGGTCTCCGTCCTCAGCCGTGAACCGGCATGAGCATTTTCATTTGGCGACGTCTCCCGGGGAAGCTGATTTGGGTCCATCGTCTGCGGCGTGTGCAGCCCAGTGGGCACGGGGTGAACGTCCGTGAGTCGCGGCCCCCGTCACGGCAGAACCTGCTGCCTGTGCCCAGAAGGCTCCCTGCTGGCCGTTGGCTGTCTCGTCCCCCGCGTCAGACACGCGGAGCAGGTCACAGGAGGGCCCTTCGCGGTGTGCCTCAGTGTGCTGCTGCGTGGCACACAGTGTGAGCACAGCCTTCTGGGTCAGTCCTTGTCCTGCGGGGGACACATTCTTGGGGGTATGGCGGGAGCGGGGTTCTGGGGCCGCGGGTGCGCTCGCCGTCGGTGGTCACCTGCACCGCCGGGCCGCTGGGCCGACCTTCGCCGTGCCCTGTGGCCGCGCCGTGTGGCCGTGCGGGCTGCCCGTAGTCCCCTTGCACTGTGCTCTTTGATCGACTCTGCTTTTCTTACCGGTTGCTGGGCGCCTGGCCCGCGTTCTGGGCTCCCGTCCTTTGCTGGACGTTCATAGTTCGAGTCCTTCTCCTGGTCGTCACTTCCTGAATGGCGTCTGTCGACGTCCTGACTCTGGGGAGGGCCCTGCGCGTCAGGTTCGTGTGGTTGTATTTTCCGCAACCTGTTTGAGGAGGTCCTGTCCGTCCCCCGGTCTGGAGGGCCTCCCCAGCCCCCGTCTGACTCCCGTTGGAAGCTTTACTGCTTCCGGTCGGATTTAGGGTTGCGCTGCACCTCCAGACCGTGTTCTTGCTGGGGCGAGGTAGGGTCAAGGGTGACATTTTTAACCTGGACACCCAGTTCCAACACCAACTTTCCAAGGACCGCTCTTGCCCCAGAGCGTGGCATCGTGTGCTTGTCATCAGACCCCGCTGTGAGGACAGGTGCTCTCTCTAAATGCCCTGAGGCCGGCGCCTCTTTGTCACGCCCCAGCCCTTGTAGTCAGTGCTGTAGGTCCCCGAGCTCTGTCTTCCTGGCTCCTTTGCTTTTCAAAACAAAGGTCGGATTCAGCTCCCCGGTTTCCCAGACTAGCGGGGACGCCCGAGCCTGCCGGTCAAGTGCGGAGTGCTCGCCGCAGTCTCCAGCCGCTTCCTCCTGGGCCCCTGAGGGCCCCCGCACTGGGGTGGCCGCCCCGGTTTCCGGGCCTCGCGTGAGCCCGTGTCCCCGTCTCCGGGAGCCGTGAGCATCCCGGCGCAGGCGTCTTTGTGTCTACGGAGAGGATCGTTTCCCTGCAGGTCTCGATCGCACTGACTCGCTCTGTGGAGCGGTCCCACTGGGTCGGGGCGCGGCCTGGCCTGGCCTGGCCCGAGTTCGGGTCTCTGCCTTTCGTCCACGGCTCCCGGGTCTCAGGGCGCGGCAGTGCTGGCCCCACAAGCTGCGTGC